>NW_028270152.1:44139928-44325782 GCF_037043375.1 Chiloscyllium plagiosum
ATTCACCAGAAGTTGATGGTTTAAATTGCGATTTCATCTTCCTGCACTATCTGCATATCCCTTACTATTTGATAGCTTATCACCAACATAAATCTTCTCTTAATTTTAATTACACGGTTCCTCCTCCCAAATCCTTGATTCCCTTCTTCCTCATGTATGCATCAAACAATCCCTATACACATCAATGCCATCTGCTTCAATCACTCCATATGGCAGCAAATTCCACAATCTATAACCATTTTCTGTGAAAGAAAAACCTCCTACATTCTTCCATTAATCTGCTTGTGCCTATCTTATATATGCTTCCAATTATTGATTCACCCACAAGTGGAAACAATTTCTCCACATTCAAGCTTTTGAACTGTCTTCAAATGCTAAAGATATCGGGTCTCCTTTTAGTGTTCTCTTTTCCAAAGAAAATAAACCAATCTACTCTGTCTTTACTAATAATTTGATCCTCTCAAATGTTAAAAATCCTTGTGAATCTTTGCTGCTATGCTTCAATATCTTTATTGTATCTGAAGATTTGTTTATTGTCCAAAAGGGTTAGTACTGAGGACTGCCATAAATACCAACCACTATGACATCCACATATGGACTTGCCAGTAGAATGGCTTGAAATGTTGAACGAGAGAGAGTAATCCTTCTCAGAGGTTCTGTAACAGTATCTATCCTGTTAATGTAACCTATAAGTGGTTGCTAACATGCAATAAACTATATCAGGTTAAGGACTTAATAGGAGTAGGAACGGCAATTTAGCCCCCTGAGCCTAACCCGCCATTCAGCAAGATCACAGCTAATTTTCCACAGCCTCAATTCCTCTTTTGTATTAACACATCTTGTTGTCAACTCCCTGATATTTCAAAAATGTATGTCCTTGAAGGCACTCCTTTACTTAGAATAGGAAGTGGGTTTCCTCTACCAGACTAGATCAAGCAGGTCCTGCTCACATGTAAAGGGGATGGTGGCAGTAAAATGAGCAGCAGCTCATAGAGCACATTGAGTTGGCATGCCTAGGTAACAAAAACCAGAATTTAAGAAGGGCGAAACTCCAAAATCCAGGCGGACCGCACCTCCAGTTGTCCAAACAAACTAGGGAACAAATTGTGGAGACATGAGTATTGATATACAAAATTCAATAGAACACAAGAGTCTGAGAGGCCTCCAGACAGCAAATGTAACACCTACCTTCAAAAAGGGAGGTAAAACTAAATTAAGGAAAAATAGACCAGCCAGTGCAAGGCAAGACATTGAAATCTTTGCTTAAAAAATATAAGAAAAATCGCCTGATGGATATCTTCTAAAAAGAAAGTGGAGCTCTATCCAAAGTATTTACTGACATTCCCATTTGAAAAGCATGAAATGGAGCAATATGTGGTAACTGAGTGACACCAAAAGAAGGTTCAGGTAATCTCTTCCAGAACATTCATGATTATGGGGCATTTCCTCAAAAATAACATCAATCGAATAATTTTCTTGCCCAAAATTTTCAGTTAGAATGTATGTCTCTATAATTATTCAAAAAATACCTGAGGGACATGGGAAGCCCATTCTGTACCACAGTAACATTTAGACAAATGTCATCGCTTTGTGCCCATTAAAGTTTTATTACTAAAATAACTACAACTAACTGTCATGCAACATGCAGTTTCACAGTAAATATGGTTAATAACTTACAAAACTGTGAGATGGGAGCATCCAACTGGGGCACATTTCCTCCTTTGGCATTAAGTTTTTGGACTTGAGTCGGAGGAATGGGCTTGTGTGATTGACCAGTTGCACGGTACATTGCCTGAACCCAAAGGATACGATCCTGTTCGTCATCGCTGGCAAAGATCACAGTGTCTCCTTCCTTAACTGCATTAAAGAACGCCCTACCACCCTCCAAACCTAGATGGTAGATTATTTAACAATTATGAGAAGAATACACAATGACATTTCTACATGGACGTCATTATAACAGATGTACCATTGAAAAGGTTCATGAAATGGGTTTACATGGCTATTACTACTTAGAGACTCCTGCCGCAAACTGAGTTTTGTTCATACATGTAAGTATTTAACTTATGATAACACTCTTTAAAAAATTGAGATACTATTTAACATCTAGGAATGGAAATACTGCAGAATCCAATGTACAAAATGCACTGAAATATATGGGCAATTCTCCATGTTGGAAGTTATAAAAAATTGTGTGAAGCATGCAATATCTATTATGCTTATTTAACAAACTTTAAGTTTGAAATACTTTTTTAACATTTTTAAGTACCCAAGATGTCTTTCTAATTGTTGCAATCATTCAAGTTTTACACTAATATCTGATTTCTAATACAATAAATATTTCCTTTTTTCCTCAGGCTCTGAATAACATATTTGAAATTAAATCTCTGGTCTTTAAAGTTAGCATTGACTGAACAGTTTGACATCAATGTATGTTTAAAAGGCAACTCAATCTAGTTTCACCACTGGGACTTGCATAATCTTCCTCTCAGAGTCATTAGTCAAATAATTTCAACCACACTGTACCCGGCTGGCCACCCCATTCCATTCTTATCCTAGAGTCTGCACAGGATGCTATTGTACCAGCTGATTGTATACATTTTAACAATTCACTATTTAATATTATACAGGATTGCAGACCTTTGAAATGAAACAACAAATCAATAAGAATGTAATGGAGATGTCAGAGTCCAAGAAACAGGGAGGATTTGGGATAGGAATAGGGCAAAAAAAAAAACTCAGCAGAATTGTTTTGTGGTGTAGGTGCAGGTGTAAATATGTAGTGGCAATATGGCAGAAAGCAAAATGGAAAATATCATATGGCATGTATTGGCATATTAAGTAGCACCTTTCCACCTACTTTGGGCAGGAATGCAGTCGACCCATCTACAGGGCTGCCTAAAAGTATATTTAGAGAAGAAAATAGGTGGCTCCATTTTCATAAGGTTTATACTAACCAATTTTACGAAAGGTCAAAAAACCAATTCTTTGGCCATTGCCAATTTACTGTTGTGAATTTGCAATTACTGTACTTCTAGGATTTTAAAAAAAAATTTGAATTTTGTCCAAATCAGTCAACCATGGCTCAGTTGGTAGCATCCTAACCACGGAGTCAGAAGGTTGTGGGTCTGTGCCACAATCTAAGTTGACACACCAATACAGTATGGAGAAAATGCTGCACTGTTTAAAGTGCTGACTTTAAACTGAGGTCTATCTGCTTTCTCAGGTAAAAGATCTCATGACATATTTTTAACAAAAGCAGGGGAATTAGCCCTGGTAACCAAGTCAATATTTATCTCTCAATCAACATTATTGAAACAGATTATCTGGTCATTGTTACATGAGAGCTTTTTGTGCACAAATTAGAAGCATGTTTCCAACATTACTATAATGACACTTCAAAAAAAAAACTTGACTAAGCCAATGAAATTCCTATCCCGTAAATGAGTCCAAAAAAGGCTTCATTGGCTGTAAAGTGCTTTAAGATATCTGCTGGTCATAAAAGTTTCCAAAAAGATTTGCAAGGATGTTGCCAGGCTTGGAGGTTTTGAACTATAGGGAGAAAGTGAATAGACTGGGGCTATTTTCCCTGGATAGTTGGAGGCTGAGGGGTAACCTTATAGAAGTTTATAAAATCATGAGGGGCATGGATAAGGTGAATAGCTAAGGTCCTTTCTCCAGAGTAGGGCAGTCCAAAACTAGAGGGCACAGGTTTAAGCTGAGGGAGAAAAGATTTAAAAGGGACCTGAGGGGCAACCTTTTCACACAGAGGACAGTGTATGGAATAAACTGCCAGAGGAAATGGTCAAGGCTGATACAATTACAACATTTAAAAGGCATCTGGATGGGTATATGAATAGGAAGGGTTTAGAGGGCTATGGACCAAATGCTGATTAACTGGACTAGATTAGGTTAGGATATCTGGTCAGCATGAACGAGTTGGACTGTGTAGGGTCTGTTTCAATGCTCTACATCTCTGACTCTATAAAGTCTTTATCTCCTCAAATAAAACAAAGAAACCTGCAGTTAGTTCATTTTGATATAATTATGCACAATGAAATGGTGCAATGTTATAATTAAAGTTAACCAGGAATCAGCAACAGTGAGCTTAATCACCCAGCATTGAAAGGTACTGTGTGAGTGAACTAATTAGTTAAATTATAGATGATAAAGAATGAAACCAAAGCTCAGTATGTTCTATAAATGTAGCTTTTGTTATCCAGTTTCAATTTGTAGGGTTTCCTCTCATTTTGATTTGCTACCTTCTCCTTACTATGATTTTCTGCTCTTTGCTATGTCCTGCTTCAGAACATTTAAAGAAAATACTTAGATGAATAATTGAAATGTCAGACCATTCAAGGCTATAGGTGTAATGCAGGTATGTGGGACTAGTATAAGTAGTGATGTATTTTTGGCAATGCAATTGGCTCAAGGGCTTCTTCTGTACTGCATAAATTTATGATTCTGTGATATCACATATATATCTTTTTTCCCATCTCTCTACCCATTATAAGAATTTAATAATACCATGGTACCACAAACACTTCTTAGCTATTAGCAGGCAATAGTAGAGATTCCCTGAGTAGCTTTAATTTCTCCTACTTATTGTTTGGTTTCTGACATTTTAGTTTCATCTTTTGTCAGCAACATGGCTGAGACTGTATTAAAACTGCTGTTCCTGCCCTGAGCACTACTGGTCCAATGTGCTACACTACAAATTCATAATTTTATTAACACCTAAAATATAATGCATCCATACAGCTGCAACTGAAAAAGAATAATCTCTCTAAGTCTGTAGGTGATCCAACAGTCTTATACTTTCTCAAGAGGTCAATCGCTTACATTTTTCCAGTACCACTCATTACCTTAATTACAGAAAGGCACCAATTTAATTCTTGAAACAATAATCTTTATGAAAAAAATATATTTTACACTGTAAGTAAAAAGGTGACATCTGAAGTGCAATGACTAAAGTGTGACAAAGAGTAACTCTGGTATTACTAAATGTAATGTGTAGATCCTTTACGACACTGTCAGTTTATTTCTTATAGTGTTGCATACAGTGAGTGAAGACGGAATATAATTTTGAAATTATCTCGAAAGGGCAGGAGATAATGTCAACAGGATATGTAGATATCATTCAATCCATAATTTAAAGACATATTTGTTTCTTAATAGTACAACATGCTTTGGTTTGACATAACTTATCGTTAAATGTTAAAACTGCTTGCGATTTAAGAAGCAGACTGCTGAAATTCACTACAGGCTGAGAGGCAAAATTGAAAGACTAAAGGACAACAACTGGAGGGAAGGAGGATATAATTAGTGTTCACAATTTTACACAATCAATTTTCATTATAAATGTGGGCATGGCAATTTGTAATGGAAAAATTTGATATGGAATTATCATAAATATATGATGGCAAAAGAGATAGTAGAGAAGAAAGTGTGTACATATGTAAGAATTGCATATATTACCAATGAAGGAATTATGAGGTGAGAGATGCAATCTTACAAGAATTTACAGACCTTTTGTCAGCAACTTTTTAAATGTTGATGGGATCAATGCACCTGGTTTAAAATGTCAGTGTTTCACGATTGACAATTTGAATTAGATTTACATTATTATGTGACAATTATAGCTTAAAGTAGCTGTGACAATGTTCAAGTTATGACTGAACTCCAAGCAATAGTTGGTTATAGCTTCTTGCAAGAGATCAGATGTAGTCAAGTGATAGGCTGCACGGAGGACCTTTTAAATGTACTAAAAAAAGATAGTAAGACTGAGAATTAGTTAGGGGAAAAAAAAAAGTTCAAAAGAGGTGAATGAACAAGTCTGACATTTCTGCCACTTAAACTGGGTGTGTAGGTGCCAGTATTGGACTGGAGTGGACAAAGTTAACAATCACACAACACCAGGTTATGGTTCAACTGGTTTAATTGAAAGTACAAGCTTTCAGAGTGCTGCTCCTTTGTCAGACAGCTACTTGATGAGGAAGCAGCATTCTGAAAGCTTGTACTTCCAAATTAAGCTGTTGGACTATAGGCTGGTGTTGTGTGATTCTTAACTTAATTTGGAGAGGAAGGCAAAGGCAAAGACACAGAGCTCAAGCTTAGAAAAGTGAAGAACATGGAATGATGTACCCAGCTGGAGAATGTACAAATGTAAAGTGTTATTACATTTTGATTGTAAATTTTTAATTCAACTTGTGATGGAAACACAGACGGAGGGATGTTTCCAACAGAAGACATGACAGTGTGGACTTCTGTTAAGTGGGTTCTACAAAAAGCCATAGTCCATCTTGACAGGTCATTGCCAAGGTAGAGAAAACAAACATTACAGTGAGTGGTGCTGGACATTTGCTGTTGCCATCACGAATAAACCTTTTCTAAATTATGGTTATGACAAAACAGTCAGGTCAAGCCAAAGAAAAGCCACTTGCTTCGCAGTTATTTCATGTTTTATGTTAGTATTTTCTCTAGATGTCAGTATTGAATTAAAGCGTTTCACCTGGCTGTGGGTCAGTGTAATCCACTGTGTATCCGTCCAGTTGCAGCAGTTCCTGAGGTTCAGCTTTTTTCTCCCGGTAACTGCACATTGCAAATGTATATTGGCTGACCTGAATAAAGAGAAACCATTCAATGTAATTCTGAATTGGCTTTAAAATTGTGAAACTTCATAACAAAGTCTACACATTTGCTGAAAGCTTTGTTTTACAAGCCATTATTGAGACATCTTGTCTACTGCCAGCACAAGTTGGGAAATACAAAGCAAATTGTTTTGAAAATCACAACCAATGGAGACTGGGGAAATTTGCCGTTAATGATGCATACTTGAAAACGTGTCACTAATTAATTAGTTGCTTCCTTAAAGGTGGCTCAAGGATATATCTTAATTGAAGACAGTAATGCAGGCTGGACTTATCAGAGACGAACATGATATGGCTGCAGAAGATGTGGGCAGGTTTCTTGGTGAGAGTTTTGTCTCTGGTTTCACAGCAAGTGATGATACACACATCCTTGTTAAACAGTGGTGAGAAATATTTGATAAAAATCACCATAATGAGAAGGAATGTATCAAAGCACTAGCCACTTCAAAAGGAGGATAAATCGCCACCCCCAAATGAATTATTAGAGGAAGCCCAGGTGGAAATACTGAATGCTCTGAGGATCAATTTCCAAACTTTGCTAGATTTAGACATGGGTCAAAAGAACTGAAGGTCTGCAGGTCTAAATTCACTCGTGGGATATGAGCGTTGCATTTGGGCCAGCATTTATTGCTCATTCTGAGTTACCCTTGAGAAGATGGTGGTGAGCAACCTTCTTAAACAGATGCAGTCCATGTGCTGTCGACAGACCCACAATGCCATTAAGGAGGGAATTCCAGGATTTTGACCCAGTGACAATGAAGGAATGGTGAATATATTTCCAAAGCAGAATGGTGAGTGGCTTGGAGGGGAGCTTGCATGTGGTGGTGTTCCCACGTGTCTGCTGCCCTTGACCTTCTAGATGGAAGTGGTCATGGGTTTGTAAGATGCTGTCTAAGGATCTTTGGTGAATTTCTGCAGTACATCTCGTACTTAGTATACACTACTGCTACCAGGCATTGGTGGTGAGGGAGTGGATGTGGTGCCAATCAAACAGGCTGCTTTGTCCTGGATGGTGTCAAGTTTCTTCAGTGGTTTTGGAGTTGCATCCATCCAGGCAAGTGGGGAGTATTGCATTGCACTCCTGACTTATGCACTGTAGATGGTGGACAAGCTTTGGAGTATCAGGAGGCAAGTTCCTTGCCACAGCATTCCTGGTCTCTGACATGTTCTTGTAGCCACTGTATTTATATGGTGAGTCCACTTGAGTTTCTGGTGAATGGTAACACCTAAGATGTTGATGTTGGGGGAATTCAGCCATAGTAACACCACTGAATTTCAAGGGGTGGTGATTAAATTGTCTCCTATTAGAGATGTTCATTGCCTGGCATTTGTGTGGCACGAATGTGACTTACCACTTATCAGCCCAACTCTGGATACTGTCCAGATCTTGCTGCATTTGAACTTGGACTGCTTAAGTATCGGAGGAATCGTAAATGATGCTGAACATTGTGCAATCATCAGCGAACATCCTCACTTCTGGCCTTATGGAGGGAAGGTCGTTGATGAAGCAGTTGAATGTGTTTGGGTCTACAGCACTAGCCTGAGGAACTCCTGCAGAGATGTCCTGGTGCTGAGATTACTGACCTCCAATAATCACAACCATTCTCCTATGTGCCAGGTATGACTCCAAGCAGTGGATAGTTGCCACCTGATTTCTATTGATTCCAGTTTTGGTAGGGCTCCTTGATGCCACACTTGGTCAAATGTGGCCTTGATGTCAAGGGCTGTCACTCTTACCTCACCTCTGGGATTCAGCTCCTTTATCCAAGCTTGAACCAAGGATATACTGAGATCAGGAGCTAAATGGCTGAACCCAAACTTGGCATCACTGAGCAGGTTATTGCTGAGTAGCTTCTGCTTGCCAGCAATGTTGGTGATACGTTCTATCACATTACTGCTGATTGTGAGGCGGTAAGTGGCCAGTTGGATTTGTCCTACTTTGTGTGTTCAGGACATACCTGAGCAATTTTTCACATTGTCAGGGAGATGTCAGTATTTTAACTGGACTAGAACAGCTTGACTAGCTCAGTGGGACTTGAAATACTTTTTAAAGATATATCCTGGTCAATCTGACCTCGCTAGTGGGCAAATGACTGGAATCAATGCGAACAGACAGGATTAACTGTATTTAGAAATACACAAATTAATCAGATAATCAGCATGGTTTTGGTAAGGGAGGTCCTGCGTTAGTTAATCTTTTGTGGAAGCAACAAGGATGATTCTAGAGGAGGTTGTCTGCATTAATTTTGGTGAGGTATTTGACATGGCAGACTGGTCAGAAAACTTAAAGGGATATTGGGGAATATAGTGAATTGGATCTAAAATTGGCTCAGTAATGGGAAACAAAGGGTATTAGTCAACAGATTTTTTTGGCAATAGAAAACAGTTTCCAGTGGTGTTTCACAGGATCGGTGCTATGTCCTTTGCTGTTTGTGGCATATACTAACATTTTGAACTTAAATGAGGGAACTGTGATTGGAAAATCTGCATAAAATATAAAAATAGGGTGCGTAGTTGATAGAGAATGACTGTCAACCTCAGGATGATATCAACAGTATAGCTGAGGGGGCAGAATAGTGGTAAATGGAATTCAATCTAGAAAAAGTGCAAGGTTCTGTATTTGAAGAGAGCAAACAAAATAAGGGAATAAATAGGAGGATATTGAGATGGGTAAAGGAAATGAAAGACCTTGGAGTTTATGTCAACTGGGCTCTGAAGGTAGCAGGAGAGGTAGATAAAGTGGTAAAGAAGGGATAAGGGTTGCTTTACTTCATTGGGTGATAAATATAAAAGCAGGAATGTAATGTTGGAACTATGTGGGATACTGCTTAGGCCACAGCTGGAGTTCTTTGTATAGTTGACATTACAGGAAAGATATAACTGGTTTGGAGAGAATACAGAGAAGGTTTGTGTGAATCATGTCAGTGCTTGGATGTTGCAGTTATGAGGCAAAATGATGGGCTTGTCTCTAGTCCCCTGGTAGACAAAGATTTAAAGAGAATGGTAGAAAGCGATGTGAAGAACCATGCTCTCACCGAGATGATAGGGAGGGTTTGCTATTTGCTGCCTATTTTGGTGGTTGAGGCAGCAGCCTCACCTTATTTCAAAGGAACCTGGATCAGCTCCTGGAAACTGCAAGGCAATAGACCAGGTGCTGGTGAGAGGGATTAGAATGTGCAGCTACTTTATTCAGACACAATGTGCTGAATGACATCTTCCTGTGCGTTAACTGTTCTATGGTTCTGAGGTAAACTAAAATAAAGAAAACTCTTTTAAGAGTGAAGCTTTGAAAGTGAGGGATCATTACAATATTTCACAGCCATGGTAATGCTGTAAGCTTTTTAAAAAGATTTACATCATGCTGGTAATGGCCCTGCTAGCTCAGACATGTGATAGTTGGTATCAATTTTACCTGGTTTGTTTGGGGGCATGACCTTACCTTGTAGAATAACTTATTTAAATTCATGAAATCTTTTTATAAATGAACCTCAGGTTCAAGAAAAATGGAGGAATAACAGGCAAAAGGAGGATGTGGGAGAAATATCTTATGAATGGCATGGCATGAATAGAAGAAAACTCATGCCCTCAAATGAGAAAGTGAGCTAATGTTGTTCTTGGAGAAGCAGATTTGGAAAAAAATTAAGAATTTATCTTAACAGCCATGTTATAAATTCTCCTAAATATTAACCACTATCAGGTACTGCATATATGTAATTTATACAAAATAAATACATTTATACAAAATAAATGCATATCAAAACAAAAATAATATTGAGTAAATGCTACATTTCCTGTCTTATTCTGAAATAATGTATAAGTATACCCATGTTTTGGAAACGTCTAATGGAGCAGAAACCATAAGAATGCAGAACTGCTCACCTTGTGAATTCATTTGAGGAATACACTTCTTAGGACCCTGAACTAACCTATGCTATTGTACTAGCCTATAGTTGTACTAATGTTCATGCACCCTATCATTCAGATCAGAAAATGCTAGGACTGACATCCTGTCATAAACAATGTGAGTTGACCGTCTTGGTGCCAGTCATGTTTAACAATTCTTAAATCTCAGTCATCAGAGCAATTGTTGTCAGAACTGCTGTAAACGGCAGCTCCCACTCCTCTTAGTTTGCTTCTGGATAACATGCTGAATTCAATGTCACGTTCTTGATGCAAGTCACTGAGCCACAGGGTCTCTTTCAGGCTCTGTGAGCCTCAACATGCCTTCAGGACACCATCAGATTGCATCAGGCCCCAGACAGCATTTGGCGATGAAGTTTTGAATTGTTTGAAAGGAAAAGCTGTTGTAAAGCAAAGGATTCTCCAGGCTTCAGGCTGGGTGTTTACACAGTGTCAACTATTTAAAGCTTTCAAAGGTATGGAGACTAACTATAACTCCAAATTAGGTCCTTTGGTTTACCTCATTCCATACGTATGCCATGTTAAGCTCTACAGTCTCAATGACTACAACTAACTCAGTCAATAGTGTCTCAACACTCTAATTGCCTCCCACTCTACATCACAGCCTCTAAATAATTTGTGAACAGCTGAAGCTCTTAGACATTTTAGCAAAAAGGGAGAAGCAATTTCTAACGATAGCCTGCATTAGAATTTTGGGGACTTCTTTTCCTAATAATTTACAAGGACATCTAAATAGGGTCCTGTGGTGCTAGCAGCAATTGTCATGTACATGTCACATGTCTAACAAATAATCACTGCAATTTTGAATTGTTTGAAATTGGCTGTGCGTCTGTACCGATTTATTGGTTAAAGAAATAGGTGGTAATACATCTCATTGGCATTTTCCCATTTTCAGGACAACTCTTTCTTGCAGATGGCTGGGTTTCAGCAAGATGACAATTTGGTTGCGAGTTAGCAGATACGTAAAGGTTCTCCCACAATGAGGACATCTGTTGTCAGCTGGTAGAGGTGGCTACCTACATGCAGCTGCCCTCTGTCTTTCTCTCACTGCTTTCCCTTAGTGGTTTCTCTCGTTGGTTGGAGGTTCTTGATGGTATTTTTGATGACATATCACCATTTTGGTCATCATTGGGCATCTGCTTCCAATGTGTTGATGTTAATAGGTTAAAGATTCATGGATGACTGCAGATTGTTTCTGAAACATTTCCTTTGGTTCCTGTATGTACAAGGCTTCATGTCAGAGTTCTGAATACATGACCTGTTCAGGTATTCTTGAGTTAGGCATTCCTTTCATACTTCTGTAACAACCTTCAAACATATGCCCTCTAATGACTACTTGGATATATTTTCTCTGTTTACCTGATTTAAAACCCTTTATAATTCTGAACATCTCTTTTGTATCTCCTCTTAATTGTCATCAATCACAGTGATCAGAAGGAAACTGGAGACTTCCAAGCTTTTTCACTTGAGCAATTCCTCCTATCAGTCACTTACTTTTCATCTACCAATAAGAACATTCTGAAAATGTGACTTTAAAATATTTCTTATGTCAGAGTGATTGACAGGGCAGGCAACTAACTCTGACATTGCATGAAATCTAGAGGAAAGAATGAACATGTAATTATTTGTGTCTTTCATGATCTTAGTATTTCCCTAAAGTGGTTCCTCATCAATGAAATACTTTTAAAGCACAATTATTCTTCTCATATGGGAAAACACTGCAGCTAGTTTGTACACAACAACATTCAAATAGGAGTGGGATGTACAATGAGGTAATTTAGTTTTAATGATGCAGATTGAAGGATAAATGTTAGCCAAAACACTAAGTGAATTATCTGACTCTGTCAAATAATATTATGGTATTGTCTTCATCCACCTGAGAGGAAAAAAATGAGCTTCATATATTATCTCATCAAAAAAGTGGCACCTCTGTCAGTACAGTGCTCCAGCCATCCTGCACAGAAATGCCAGCCTAGGTTATGTGCTCAAATTCCTTAAGCAGTGACAGTACTAGCATTATGCCAAGGCTGACACCAGTAACTAAACACCTTGTCAGTACTTTTTGTTTTATGGAATGGTACTGTTTAAATTTATTCTACAAATATTAAAAAGATTGTGATTCCCAAAATGGTTCAGTAGGAAAGTATGTCAAATAGCATTGTAAAGTGATATCAATTGGGAATGCCTCAGATTTGGTCCCTTGTATATGTTGAGCTATTTATCTTGGGGTGGTGGCAAGGAAGTCATAGGGATCGTGGGAATTGGACAATAACATGAAAAGTATGCAAAACTACTATGGAAAATAGTCAGGAATCACAGGAGTCACAGGAGTCTGCAGAGGTATGTAGACAGGTTAAGGGAGTGGGAAAAACTTGGCAGATGGAATATAATTTGGGAAAATGTGAGGCTATCCACTTTGGCAGGAAAAATAGAGGAGCTGAATATTATTTAAATGGAGAAAGATTGCAAAAAGCTACACAAAGAATGATTAGGGAGTCCAAATGCATAAATCACAAAAAGCTTGCACAGAGGTTCTGCAGATAAGTGGGGAAGGAAAATAGGAGGGGGTGGAATATAAACACAAGGAAGCTTTACTGAAACTATACAATATACTAGTTAGACCACCTGGGGGTGTTGTGTAAAGGTTTAGTTTCCTTTACACAAAATGTAAAGGAAAGATACACTGGCATTGGTGGCAGTCCAGAGAAGGTTCACTGGATTGATCTCGGATATGAAAGGATTTACTCATGAAGAGAGTTTCAGTACGTTGGTCCTCATTGTAGCTTCGAAGAAACATACGCGATTCTGAGGGGGGGTGGGGGGTAAGGGGGAGGCTTGACAGAGTAGATGTGTAAGGTTATTTCCTCTATACTTACACAACATTAATTCCATCAAAGGGACTGGAACAGTCCTCTGTACTGCGAGTAACCATATCAACAAAGTGCATGCTATTCTTAATATCAGAGGGCTGCGGGAAGATAAATTTCCCAGTTAAATGGGAAAATGGTTTCGGGCTTCCGCCGTAGGTCTTGGAATGTATTCCCCATGGTGGGGGGGGGGGGGGGGGGGGGGGGAGAACTACTGTACAATTCTACTGTAGCAGGCAGAATGGAGACAGTTATTTTGGAGATAAATATTCAATAATGGTCATAATTCATGTTCCTTCTGTTGTTTATTATTTTATATAGAGATCTTGCTCTTGTTTGTCCATTTTTGACTCATACCAAGCATGAATTTCATTCCCTCGAAAACAATACCCCCTAATTTCAGCTTTAAAAATGTCTTCAAAATTTGACCTATACATGAGTATATATGGTAGTTTCTGCAAGTTTTCCAAGTTTTATGTGGTGGAAGATTCCTTCTCATTTGCAAAGATCATATATTATCTGTATGTTGATAGCTATGCAGCTCCCTATGCTTGCAAATCTGTTCACCAATGTACCATTCAAAGAAGCCATATACATATGCACTTCAGCACTATATCATTGTGACCTACATCCACCATCATTGTGTGAATCAGTAATTGTCGAACTTACGAACTCATACTGCTGTGTCCATTTCGACAACAGCATGTACACCCGAATAGATTATGTTGATATGGGATCCCCACTAGGTCCGGCTCCAGATTTCAAGAAAATGTATTATCAATGGAATGATCATAACTTTCTACCCCTTTCATATTTTTAAAATGCAGATATGTTTATGATCTGTCAGATTACTTAATGGGCTCCAATCTGTTCATTTGAATCAAATTTACATTTCAAATGGAAAAGACAAATGAGGTCCCTTTCCTTGCTGCCCTCATTGAGAAATCTGCGGAAGGTTCCCGAAGCCTACCTTCACTGGTCAGTATATGCATTGACACTCATACAGTTCCACGCACTAAAAGACTGGCCTCTAGGCAACCTCAAAGAGGACCCGAAACATTTGTTCACCATAAAAACGTAATGTTAAAATAAGATGTATCAAATTCATTCTATGGGATGGTGGTTACCCTGATCAGATTACTTTTTTCACTGCTCAAATGAGTAATGTGTTGCACGAATTTCACGATACGTGCGATGCCAGGTAACTACGCTATATGTCCAAAAGACTCATGGAGTGTTGTCAAGGAACATGCTCACAATAAGTACTGACTGTACCCATCCAACCCATGTTTGTAAAATACACAACACAGTGTCTAAAAGTAGGTATGATTCTGCAACTGGACATTTGCTGGACAATCCTGAATGTGATTAGATTAGATTAGATTAGATTACATTACAGTGTGGAAACAGGCCCTTCGGCCCAACAAGCCCACACCGACCCGCCGAAGCGCAACCCACCCATATCCCTACATTTACCCTTTACCTAACACTACGGGCAATTTAGCATGGCCAATTCACCTGACCTGCACATCTTTGGATTGTGGGAGGAAACCGGAGCACCCGGAGGAAACCCACGCAGACACGGGGAGAACATGCAAACTCCACACAGTCAGTCGCCTGAGGCGGGAATTGAACCCAGATCTCTGGCGCTGTGAGGCAACAGTGCTAACCACTGTGCCACCGTGCCGCCCAGTGTTAGGAATTACACTGACAATGCGTGCACTGGAAGCTCTACATATGTACAGGATCTTGTTTTCTTTACATTGAGGAAGAGCAAGTAGAGACACTGCACCTGTTTTAACTCAACAAGATAAGTTCTTAGGGCAATGCCCTGACCAGAGTCAACATGCCTGGTTTAACATTTAAACAATGCTTAATCAACCTGTTTGGACACGTCATTTTCACACCTCTGGGGTAAGTGAGACTTGAACCATCAGATTTCGTCCCAGATGAAGGGGCATTACCAGTGTGCCACAAGACCCTCTAAGTCCTCATTCTCTGACTCAGAAGCAAACCTGAGCCACAGCATTGAAAGTGCTAAATCTGAAACACAACACCACCAGTGAACCTAAACTTCACCATCTACCATGGTGGGATCTGAATCCTACAGCATTACCCTTTATACTTGGATTACAAGTCCAGTGACAATATCACTACGCTGCTGTATTCCACCATTTGAACATATGAATCTATCACACTAGCTAATGCTGTTGGATGGTATCAGGTATGTTGATGTGCTGAATAATTGTGATTGAAGGCATTGTGTAATCGCTGTACTCCTAATTAATGCAGCAGCCCATTAGAGGGCCTCATATTCCAGCCATTAACTCCACCCCCTTTAAAAATACTTACTCCTCCCACTTTGGGTGCTGATTTCCTATTTTAAACCTCCAATGTGCAGTTAATTTGTGGATCAATGTGAAAGCTTTAAACTTTGAGTTCACTGTTGTGATTTGCAGGTTCCCTCTGTGATCCTAAATATTCACCTGTACTGCGTTGTGATCCCTGTTTCCCAGAGGACCCTTTGCACGCTCTCTGATGATAATACACAAAGGCTAATCAAAACAATGTCCCCATTTTACCCTGGAGCCCTGACTATCAAGGTCACAATGTCCTTGCTAGTCCCAATACACTCCCCATTTTAAATGAACATGACTCTCCCTGAACCCCTCCACTTTGAGAATATCCAGTGCCCCCCGCTCCCTTTCTTACTGGGTCCCACTCCACTCCACTATACTCAATTGTCCCCTCTATCTGTAAACATTCCCTCAGCTAGCCAGTACAATTTTGATGTCATGGACAGATACTAGAAACATCACTGTGTGTATATAGTCTAGCCTCATATAGGAAATCTATTTTAATAGGTCAGGTATTGTAACATATTATACCAAAAACAACTGCAACAGAGCAGTAGTTTTCAGAAAAGTAATAAAAACACCAGTGCCATGAATAGTTTTCTCTAACTTCATTTCATAGGACATATAAAGGAAATAATAAAAATCCCAAATCAATGGGAAAGTTCTTAAACATTATCAAAAGGTATAAAATGTCTTCCTCCTGTCTACCAATGAAGATGACACTGAAGGTAAAATGTTGCAACTGCTACACTGTACAATTAAATCAGTGTATCAAAATGTACTTTACAAAGTATGCCAAGTTATGGAGGACAAGCTGACACACTTTCCCAACAAAGGACTGAAAATGCATTTCTTGGCAAAAATTTTATTTTTCAAGTGGGAAATTCTTTAATCATGTCATTCTGCAGAGCTAAAGCTAATTATATTTTGATCAATGACACACTGAACATGTTTGGTTATACTAGTAACTACACAAAATAATTTATAGATAATGGAAATTAAGACGCAGTGCATATGAATCTAAACAAGAAGGTTAATTGTTTGTTTTATTGAACTACGGATGAGACAAACACCTTTAATGTTAGCATCTTTTATGTGTATGCAAAGCATTATGAGATCTGCACCGACTATAAGGAGAGGTTGCCAGTATGTTTTGACCATATTAATTCAGTGCTACCACCTACTGTTCATTATACACTGTTACAAATAACAGCTTACTCATTGGGCACTTAATTCGCTTTTAGTCTTCTGACTTTTGCACAATTAAAGCATTTGTTCAAACCCGGATGCTGGTTGTGCCAGGATGGTGGGAAGGGAGGAAAATGGAGATCATTGACATTTTTGTTTTCTTACATGGTGAATGTCAATTAGAAATGGAAATAATCAGATTCTGTAGCAATACTAATAACAATTGGTATTTATATTGCACAGAAAATCTCAAAAATGTGCTGTATGGAGATGTAAGCAAGATGGACATTTTAAGTACAATGGATTGGATTAATTATATGGAGTGACAAAAAAGGGTTGGTAAAAGAGCTGGGTGCTAAGAAATCATTTGTAAATGTAGAAGCAGGCAAAGAGAGAGGATATTACAAAGGACATCCAGGCTGAGGGACAAATGAAGCAACAGTGAAACACAAGTCGTCTAGTGCAGAAGAAGTCTAGAATACAAGAATGAAGAGGTGGGGTGGGATTGTGATTAAGTTTGGTGAAGATAGATAGGAAAGGATGGAAGGATTTAAACAGAGGGGGATGAGAATTTTAAGTTTTTTGGCTGGCAATCAGGGATCAATGTATGTCAATGAGTGTGATGTGTGAAAGGGACTTGAAAGGGAGCTTTGGATCAGTCAAAATTTTCAGAGACTGAGAGGCTGGTCAGGAAAGTGTTCAGGGAATTCCGTCTTGTGCCGACAATGTTAAGAAGAGTTTAGAAGCAAATGGCCTGAGGTTGGGAAAGTAGATGCTTTCGCCCCTTATGTTATCTTTGTCGTCCACTTCTGAACTTTTGAATTCTCTCTTTAAATGCTGTGTGCACTAAGGTTAAATATGAACAGGTTGCATTGTTTTGTAGAAATATTCATGACTCTTAAGATAGTACTATTATAAATGCTTTCTTCAACTTAAAGATCATTAAAAATGTCTCACATTTTATGCTATCCCCTCAGCTGAATGGAGTTGCTGAACCTAACAAAGAAATGATAACTGGGAGAAAAAGCTTGATCTTTTCAACTCCTGAGATGCAAGCTCGGAGAAATGGAACAGCTCACGTGCTCTATTAATTTTAAAATTGCATTTTATTCACTGTCATTCTGAAATTAAACATTGTAACAAAATTCTATGAGAATTGCAGTAACTCAGAAGGTGATGAATGTGTCATGTTTGAGATCAGTTTGTTCAGGAACCTAGGTTTCACAGGAAATAATTCCCTGATTAAAAAAAACTATCCTTTTCAAGTACGCTGTATAATGTAGTAATTTCCTTTTCACAGCTTTCTGGGAATTACAGATCAACTTGGTGGCTTGGAGACAGTTTTTTTTTCTGTATTTCTTGAAATTTTATTGCGGAGGTTAGCCTCCATCTCGGACTATCCGACCTGACGAGTGTTTGAGATTCTGAATCAAGGTGTCAGTCACAAAACGAATATTCTGTGTAACTTCGTTATTATTTGTGATTCTGCATAGCAGACATTAGTTCCAGCACTTGTATACATTTAAATGGATGGAGTTTATCTCTGGAAATTGGCAAACACAGAAAGCAAAGTTAGTCCACCAGCAGTGGTTCATACTGTTAATTAATATTAATCGATTCATAGTGGCTAATTTCTGGAAAGCACTGCCTGTGGTGTGGTGGTGGGCAGTTCAATCAATGCATTCAAAAAAAGGATTGGATTGTTGTCAGAAAGTAGCAAATGAACATATGAAGTAAGAGCAGCTGTGGGCTCCTTGGGTTTGTTCTACATTCAAAGAGATCCGATTAACCCACATTCCTGCCTAACACTCGTAGTCTTTCATCCCTCACTTATCAAAACATTTATATTTTCCCCACCTTAAAAAGTATCAAAGGTTCAACTTCTGCCATTTGAGAAAGCGAGTACCAAACTCTCATGACCCTTTTGTGAAGAAATTCTCCACATCTCGGCTTTAAATGAGTGATCCCTTATTTTTAAACAGCGGCCTTAGTTCTAGATTCTCCCATCTTCAAATTTTTCACTCTTTATTAGTATTCTTTGCTTTATAAAAAATATTCTGTCCAATTAAGAAAGGTTTGTTTTATTCCTAAGGCCATTCATCTTTGAAAAATTGCATACTTCTCTTTTGTTTGATATTATCTTTCAAGTTTTTTAGTTAATCAAGGATGGTAGTACTCCCCTTAGAACTTTTATTTCTTGTTGGAATTTATAAATTCTGAACTGTGCACTTCAACATCAGTCACTGCATACTTCTGTTGTGTGAGTAAAAATCATTTATACACATGGCGGACAAGAGTGATCACAAAATGGATCACTGCAGGATGCATCTTAGAGTTATAGAGTCCTACAGCACGGAGACAGGTCCTTTGGCCCAAACTGGTCCATGCCGACTAAAACGTCCATCCACGCTATCCCCACTTCCCTGCACTTTAAATGTTATTAATGTACTCACCTCAACGACTTCTGCTGGCAGTTCATTTCATATGTGTACTACCCTCTGTGTTAAATAAGTTGCCCCTCAGGTTCCCTTTATTCTTTCCCCTCTAACCTTAAACTGATGCCCTCTAGTCCTTGATTCCCTAACTCTGGGGAAAACAGATTGAATGCATTCACCCTATCCATGCCTCTCATGATCTTATGCACTTCCATAAGGACCCCCTCTATCTCTTGCACTCTAAAGAAAAAGTTCCTAGCTTGTTTAACCTCTCCCAAGTCAATGATATAGATAATAGAAGGTAATGAGCCTAGCACTGACCCCTGAGGCTCTCCACTAGTCACAGGCCTTCAGTCTGACAAGCATCCTTCCACTATTACCCTCTGCTTCCTACCATCAAGTCAGTTTTGTATCCCATTTGCCAGCTTGCCCTGGACTCCATGCAATCTAACCTACCATATGGAACCTTATCAAAGGCCTTATTGAAATCCATATAGACTACATCTATTGCCCTGTCCTCAAACCTTCCTGGTTATTTCATCAAAGAATTCTAACAAATTTGTGAGGCACTACTCCCAATCAAACCCTGTCTTTCGAAATGCATGTATATCTTATCCCTTAGGATCTTCTCAAGTAAATTACCCACCAATTTCTCAAGTAAGTTAAAAACCCAGATGTTTAATTTACTTGGCTATAGTTCCTGGGCTTTTCTTTGCAGCCCTTCTTAAATAATGACACAACATTCGCTATCGTCCAGTCTTCTGGGATCTTGCCTGTGGCTAACAATGATGCAAAAACATTAGCCAGGGCCCCCGCAATTTCTTTTCTAGTTCCTTGCAGCGTTCTTGGATATATCTGGTCAGGACCAGGAGATTTATCCAATTTCATACATTCTAATACATCCAACACCTCATCTACTGTGATATGGACTGTCCCCAGGATATCACCATTAACTTCCCCACGTTCCCAAGTCCTCATGTCTTGCTTCACGGTAAACACTGAAGAAATATTTACTGAAAACCTCGCTCATCTCCTGCGATCCTACACATACATGTCCACTTTAGTCCTCGATGGACCCTATTCTCTCTCTCGAGTTATTAGTTTTCTTTTAACATACTTAACAAACCTCTTTGGATTCACCCTAATCTTCTCAGCCAAGGCTATCCAGTGTCCCCTTTTTGCCCTCCTGATTTCCTCATTCAGTAAACTTCTGTATTCCCGGTATACCTCAGGGAGTCCTTTGATCCTAAATTCTTGTACCTAAGCCACACCTTTTTGTTTTCCTGGTCAAAGCCTCAATATCTCTTATCATCCAGGGTTCCCTATTCCTGCCAACCTTGTTCTTCACGCTCACAGGAATATATAGACCTTGAACGCCAGCTATCTCACTTTTAAAGGGCTCCCATTTGCCAGAGGCCCCTTTGCCTACAAACAAACTACTCCAATCAACTCCTGCAAGACCGGTCTAACTCCATCAAAATTCACCTTGCCCCAGTTGAGCCTGTGGACCAGTTTTGTCCCTCTCCATAACTATTTTAAAAAGAATAGAACTATGGTCACTTGTCCCACAGTGCTTCCCGACTGTCACCTCAATCACCTGTCCTATTCTATTTCCCAAGAGTAGGTTGAGTTTTGCCCCTTCCCCAAAAGGATCCTCTATATACTGCTGAGGCCACTTTCCTAAATACATTTAACATATTCCACCCCATCTAAATCCTTAACGCTCTGGCAGTCCCAGTCTATGTTAGGAAAAGTAGAATCCCCTACCATGACTATCCTATTGCTCCTGCAAGTCTCCCCAATCTTCCTGCATATTTGTTCCTCTAATTCCCATTGACGATTTTGGGGCCTATAGTACAACCCCAATAACATCATCATCCCCTTTATTTCTTAGCTCCACCCACAAAACCTCACCAGATGATCCTTCAATTATTTCATCTCTGGCTACTGCTGTGATACTCGCCTTAATCAAAAATGCAGCTCCCCCTCCCCTCCTTCCATCATCTCTGTTCTGCCTAAAGCACCTGTACCCTGGCACATTAAGCTGCCAGTCCTGTCTCTCCGTTGTCATGTTTCTGTAATGGCTATAATATTCCAGTCCCATGTACCTATCTATGCCCTGAGTTCATCAGCTTTATCTGTCAGCCCTCTTGCATTGAAATACATGCAATTTAATTCAACAGGCATTCCTTGCTTCCTGTCGTGTTCCAGCCTGACCTGCCTCTTCAACTTACTATTTCTGGTTACTGTAGCTCCTTTGAGCCTCGCACTTGCCTCCCCGCTGTTGAGGATCCCAGCCCCCTGCCAATCTCTAGTTAAACCCTCCCATGCAGTCGAGCAGACTCGGCCACCAAGATATTGGTCGCCCTCTTGTTCAGGTGCAACCCATCCCTATTGAACAGCTCACCTCTGTCCCAGAAAAGATCCCAGTGATCTAAAATTTTTAAACCCTGCCCTTTGCACCAATCCTTTGGTCACACATTCATCTACCATATCCTCCTGGCCTTACCCTCACTAGCATGTGGCACTGGAAGTAATCTGGAGATTATCACCGAGGTGCTGGTTTTTAACATTTTTCCTAGCTGCCTATAATCACTCTGCAGGACCTCGTCCCCATTCCTACCTATGTCATTTGTACCAATGTACATGATGACTTCTGGCTACTTACATTCTGCGAACCATCTGCAGCCGCTCAGAGACATTCTGGACCCTGGTACCTGAGAGACAACATACCATTCTGGATTCCCATTTGCTGCCACAGAATCACCTGTCTGACCAGTAACTATCGAGTCTCCTAACACTAAGTACCAATTTACCTTTACCCTTTTCCAGTGACCCCAGAGCCAGTCGTAGTTTCACCAACCTGGCTACTGATGCTTTTCTCTGAATGGTCATTTCCCTTCAACGGTCTCTAAAACGCTATTCTTGTTTTTGCGGGGAATGGCCACAGGGGATTCCTGCACTCTCTGCCCACTCCCTTTGCCTTTCCTGGTGGTGACCCAGCTACTCTCTGCTTGCACCTTAGTTGTGACCCTCACTCAAACTCCGACCTATGAAGTGCTCAGCATCTTGGGATGATCCAGAGTACATACAGCTTCAGCTCCCTAATATGGTCTCCCAGGGGCTGCAGCTTGGGTGTACTTTCCAGTCATCAGGGATGGTGGAAGTTTCCCTGAACTCCCACATCCTGCATGAGGAAATGCAACTGCTCTCTAGCTGCCATAAAACTAAAATGGAAAGTCAAAAGGACTTTACTTGGACTTACCCATATTTATTGCTGAGCCACTGCTCTCTCAAGCCAAAGCCTTACTACTTACTCTGCTACCAACAAATTTTGCAACAGCACATCACTCTCTAGGGTAGTGATAAACGGCTCCATTTCGGAATGGCAGGCAGTGACCAGTGGGGTACTGCAGGGATCCGTGCTGGGACCACAGCTTTTTACAATATATGTTAATGATATAGAAGATGGTATCAGCAATAACATTAGCAAATTTGCTGATGATACAAAGCTGGGTGGCAGGGTGAAAAGTGATGAGGATGTTAAGAGATTACAGGGTGACCTGGACAAGTTAGGGGAGTGGGCAGATGCAGTTTAATGTGGATAAATGTATGGTTATCCACTTTGGTAGCAAGAACAGGAAGGCAGACTACTACCTCAATGGAATCAATTTATGTAAAGGGGCAGTACAGAGAGATCTTGTACACCAGTCAATGAAGGCAAGCATGCAGGTACAGCAGGTAGTGAAGAAGGCTAACAGCATGCTGGCCTTCATAACAAGAGGGATTGAGTATAGAAGCAAAGAGGTGCTTCTGCAGCTGTACAGGGCCCTGGTGAGACCACACCTGGAGTACTGTGTGCAGTTCTGGTCTCCAAATTTGAGAAAAGACATTCTGGCTATTGAGGGAGTGCAGCGTAGGTTCACGAGGTCAATTCCTGGAATGGCAGGATTACCTTACACTGAAAGACTGAAGTGACTGGGCTTGTATACCCTTGAGTTTCGAAGACTGAGAGGGGAATCTGATTGAGACGTATAAGATTATGAAAGGATTGGACACTCTGGCAGTAGGAAACATATTTCCACTGATGGGTGAGTGCCGAACCAGAGGACACAGCTTAAAAATATGGGGTAGACCATTTAGGACAGAGCTCAGGAGAAACTTCTTCACCCAGAGAGTGGTGGCTGTGTGGAATGCTCTGTCACAGGGGGCAGTGGAGGCCCACTCTCTGGATTCATTTAAGAAGGAGTTGGATAGAGCTCTCAAAGATAGTGGAATCAAGGGTTATGGAGATAAGGCAGGAACAGGATACTGATTAGGAATGATCAGCCATGATTATATTGAAGGGCGGTGCAGGCTCGAAGGGCTGAATGGCCGACTCCTGCACCTATTGTCTATTGTCTATCCCTCCACTTTTCTATTTGGTTAGAGGAAGAGGGAAGGGGCCTTAGGCACTCCTTAACATCAGGCTCACAATGACTGACTCTTCAGTGCAGGTGACTGCTTGTCCTTGGAGGGTGCCTTGCTGAGGTCCTCCTTCTGGTAGTGGTGACTGCACCATTGCAAGTCTTCATCGTGACAGCCAATCCATGTTGCTGCAGATCTCTGCTGGTCGCTTGTCTTCACACCTTCTACCAGCATGACAAACCTACCTGAACTCCTACCTTCTGTTTTTATCTTTCAATCTAGTCTTTGACTTGTTCCTGACCTCATACCCAAATGTACATCATCAATATCTTACCTGATATATTCTAAAAGGTCAGGTGTCCTGCATTAGTTAACCTTAATTAGATATCTGTTATCACTCATAAGAGGAACAAGAATGAAAAGAAATAGATTTAAAGGCTTGTGCAAAAGAAGCAAGTGTGAAGTGAGGAAATACTCTTAGCAAGAGGTATAGTTAGTAAGTTTGCAGATGACACCAAAATTGGAGGTGTTGTGGTTACCTCTGAGTACAACAGGATCTTGATCAGATGGGCCAAAGGGCTGAGGAGTGGCAGATGGAGTTTAATTTAGGTAAATGCGAGGTGCTGCACTTTGGAAAAGCAAATCTTAGCAGGACTTATACACTTAATGGAAAGGTCCTAGGGAGTGTTGCTGAATAAAGAGACCTTGGAGTACAGGTTCATAGCTCCTTGAAAGTGGAGGTGCAGGTAGATAGGATAGTGAAGAAGGCGTTTGGTATGGTTTCCTTTATTTGTCAGCGTATTGAGTAAAGGAGCTGGGAGGTCATGTTGCGGCTGCACAGGACATTGGTTAGGACACTATTGGAATATTGCGTGCAATTCTGGTCTCCTTCCTATCAGAAAGATGTTGTGAAACTTGAAAGGGTTCAGAAAAGATTTACAAGGGTGTTACCAGGGTTGGAGGATTTGAGCTATCGGTAGAGGTTGAATAGGCTGGGGCTGTTTTAACCTGGAGCGTCAGAGGCTGAAGATTAGCCTTGTTAATATTATAGAGGTTTACAAAATCATGAGGGGCATGGATAGGGTAAATAGACCCCTGGGCTGGGGAAGTCCAGAACTAGAGGGCATAGGTTTCGGGTGAGAGGGGAAAGATATAAAAGAGATCTAAGGGGTCACGTTTTCACACAGAGGGTGGTGCACGTGTGGACTGGGCTGTCAGAGGAAGTGGTGGAGGCTGGTACAATTGCAACATTTAAAAGGCATCTGGATGAGTATATGAACAGGAAGGGTTTGGAGGGATATGGGCTGGGTGCTGGCAGGAATGGCACTAGATTGGGTTGGGATATCTGGTCGGCATGGATGAGTTGGACTGAAGGTCTGTTTTCATGCTGTACATCTCTGTGACTCTAAGTAGTTAAGATATTGAGTACAGTGCTGGAAATACGGTGGAGGCTGGTTTAATTGAGGTATTTGAGAGAGCACTGGATAATTTTCCTATCAAAACTGGTATCAGTGGGTACTGAGCACAAACTCTCTGCCAGTTGGAGTCATACTTGGCACCTAGGAAGATGGTCATGGTAATTGGAAGTCAGTCATCTCAGCTTCAGGACATTTCTGCAAGAGTTCCTCAGGTTAGTGTTCTCGGCCCAACCATCTTCAGCTGCTTCATCAATGACTGTCTCTCTTTGATAAGCTCAGAAGTGGAGATGTTTGCTGATGATTGCTCAATGTTCAGTACCATTTGTGACTCTGCAGATACTGAAGCTGCCCATCTTCAAATGCAACAAGATCTGGACAATGTGCAGGCTTGGTGTGATAGGAGCAAGTTACATTTGCGCCACACAAATGCCAGGGTATTGACCATCTCCAATAAGGGACAATCCCATCACAGACCTTTGACATTCAATGGTGATACCATCACTGAATCCCCCACTATCAAGATCTCAATGGGGTTACTATTGACCAGAAACTCAACTGACTCATCACATCAACATAGTGGCTACAAGAGCAGGTCAGAGACTAGGAATACTATGGCAAGGAACTCTCCTCATGACTCACCAAAGCCTGTCCATCATCTACAAGACATTAGACAGGAGTGTGATGGATACACTCCACCTGCCTGGATGGGTGCAGTTCCAACACTCAAGAAGTTTGACACCATCCAGAACAAAGCAGCCCACTTGATTGTCACCGCATCCACTCCCTCTACCACCAACCTTTAGTAGCAGTAGTCTGTACTATTTACAAGATGCATTTCAGAAGTTCACCAAAGATCCTCAGACAGCACCTCTCAAACTCACAATCTCTTCCATCTAGAAGGACAAGGGCAGACAATACATGGAAACACCAACTGCATTATCAATGGCTAATCTATCTAGCCTGTATATCCTTGGAGACTATGGGCAATTTAGCATGGCCAATCCACCTAACCTGCAAAACTTTGAACTGCAGAGTCAACTTTTGCCCATTCAATTACTTTGATCTTTGTGCCACCTGTGCGGCTCCTAATCATTATCTTAAACCTTGTGATACTTAAATTTATTCCTGCATAGCTACTCACAGTTACTCTGGTCTATTGTCCACTATTTGGCATGGCCATGCTTGCAAAAAGTGTTGGGCTACTTACAGATTGGATCAAAAGGACTTTTCTTTGCATTGTGGAGAAAACTCCACATTCTTCTCACATTGCAACCCCTTTCACTACAAGTTTAGATGAAAGTGGTTGAAATCCTCCATAATCATGATTCAGTATGTTTCTTTACAATTATTTCATACAGCGATATAAATATTTCTCCACCCACTTGATGTTGTTGCTGGTGTGTAGCATATCCTCAATAGTATGACCAATATCTCAGTCAAAATGAATTCCAGTTATATCTGTTAATTATATTTATGTTGCTGCAACTGTATTGTTTTTGCAACTCTACCATTGTTTCTTCCTTGTCTTTCATTTCTATGTACATTATAGTCTGCATTATTTAATTGCAACTATTTTTTTCTAGTTTTCAATGTAATTCATGTTCTCAGTATCCTAACAACAGAATGATACTGACAAACCCTTACAATGTTCTGACAGTCCATTTTGTTTTCAATTCTTGAAGTTCATTCAAACACAGTTGACAGCCCATATACTTGCTAAGTACTATTATAACAACTATACAGACAACACATTTCACAAGTATTTGAAAGAGAATACTTAAAAATTAGATTATGGATTAAGTAAAAATTACATTTTTGGTAGTTTTTTGTTGCAAGTTTGATTCCTAATGTATAATTCTGGAGAACAAGAAAGTCAAAGACAGTTGGGATATTCATTTTCATTTACCTGGACAAGAACAAAGAACCTTTTTTTCCATCTTTTCCAAACATTTTTACCAATGGTCCATAAATACCTAGAAGAAAAGTCACAGAAAGTACATTCAGAAACATGTCTTTGAAAATAAAAGCAAAGTTATGAAAGGATTAACACTTTTTTTTAATGCTGAGAATGCATTTAACAATTAGTCGTTCAAGCTCTTTGTTTTGAGTATTCTTTTCAGATGGAACCTAATTGAGATAGAGAAAAGAAACTGACATGCCCAGATGCCAAGGTAACAGACTGACACTAAGACTGAAAAGCAAAACTTTTGGTTGAAACTATATAAAAGGAGACAGAACCACCAGAGTTTAGATTAGATTAGATTACATTACATTACAGTGTGGAAACAGGCCCTTCGGCCCAACAAGTCCACACCGACCCGCCGAAGCGCAACCCACCCATACCCCTACATTTACCCCTTACCTAACACTACGGACAATTTAGCATGGCCAATTCACCTGACCTGCACATCTTTGGACTGTGGGAGGAAACCGGAGCACCCGGAGGAAACCCACGCAGACACGGGGAGAACGTGCAAACTCCACACAGTCAGTCGCCTGAGTTTAGTGAATGATGAATCTAGTCGTGCAGTATGAGCAAACTGAAGATTACAGACATTGGATTTGAGAATAAACAAAAGTACAGCTGCTGGAGTTGGTCCTGCTAACCGAATGTCATATTAGTAGATTTATACCATCCTGACCATCATAAGCAGAGTTGGAGAGATTCTGTAGATATCAACCATTTTTGATATAAACCTGCATTTAAGTGGGTTGTCTACTGCACTTGAGTGAGAATCAAGTTAATTCTCAGCAGAAGAGGAGCATAAATTCTTTGCGAGGGAGATAGAGATCTGAAAGACATTGTGAAGGAAATTGATGACATATATTCTAAGTGGACTGCTGAATGAATTCTTCAGATCAGTCTTTTAACTAACTCAGCCATCTCACCATCTAATGCAGTCTTGAATATTTTCTTTGACCTTACCTCCACTGCTCAGTGTGGAAAACAATTTCAAACAATAACAACACTCAGAAGAAATTCCTCCCTAATTAATTTATGGGCCAAACTACACCAAATAGACTGTAGCACTTGAAAAAAGCAGTTCACCACCACCTTCTCAGGGGCATCTCGAGATGGGCACTAAATGCTAGCCCAGCCAGCCACACCCACATCCCAAGAATGAATAAATAAAGGAAGAGTGACTAATACCCAAGTGATGGGATGCAGGATTGCTGGCAAGGTTGATTGGCAAGAGGTAGATAGCATTTTCTTTTTCATAATCTTAAACTAATTTTCATTTGCAAGATGTTGAAGTTAACAATTTAGAAATTTAGCCACGTGAAGTATTTCAACCAATAACCTACCTTGAGTTTCTATATTAGTTTTAACAGGGAAATCTGGTTTATTTAAAGTTGTTTCACTTAAAGTTTTCAGGAGCCCCATCACAATTTTCAGTGAGGAATTACTGTTACTGCAAATCTGAATATTTCTCTGGTGAGGACATGTTTTGAGAACACACTGAATGTCAAATGTTAAGTTTATGGCCTGCTGATTCTCTGTGATTCAGATACAGCAGGAAGCCACTGCAGGATTTGTCAGAAGAAAGACTTGAAGATTGGTAGGAATTCACACTTAGTGGGAATTGACTGCACAAGCAGGAAATGACTGCACAAGTTCTCTGTGTGTACGAGTGATCGTCATTTGCAGTGGTCGTGCATATTAATTTGCCATAGCTTAATGATAGACTTTTTAAAAAAGCATCAAATGAATGATCTTGGTTTCAGGTTGCGCTCTTTAAAGCCCATACCTTGGTACAGGCATGTGTCAGTAATGACTCTGTGCTCAAAATAACTTCAGACAGAAAAGTCATTTTGAATTCAAAGCAATGTACTTCATATCACTCCAATGTGAGACAGTACAGGGCAGTGCCATAGTTGAATATATATTGTTGGCATGATTGATCATTGGTACAAGAAGCTCTGTATCATGTTTTAGATTTTCATTCTCCATCATTTCCTCCATTTCAGCATTTCAAATTACTACCTTAAAAATAAGTAATCTGACAGGCAACATCCAATGTTTGTTCTCTGTGATGAGGCTTCCCACTCCTTCTATTCAGCTCCCTTTACATACTTCTGGTTAAATTTATAAAGGAAGTGAATTACAACGATCAGTTTAGTGGTTTGAAATCTCTCAAATCTGTACTATGGGAAAAACTGAGGCTGAACTCAGTGTCATTGATTCACTTCTTTGCAGCTGTTTCACATCTTCTGCTCATTCTGTTACATCACTAAAATAGATTGTCAGTTTCACTACAAGTGGGTGAGATGAACCTTCTCTGCTACCCTCATCTATATGTGAGACAATTGTCCCTTGACATCGACTAAGGTTGGATTTCATCAAACAGAAGACTCTCTGTGGATATGCGAGTGTACAGAAGCACAGATAAATATTGGTGATTCTCTTCAGTAAAGTTACGGCTGAGGTGTAAACTGAACATCTATTCTGCTCACTTCTTATGGATAGCATTCAGACTTAACCTTGTATTTCAATTCACTACCAATACACATTTAGTAAGATACATTTTTAATGCACAAAGCTACCAGTATTTGGATAGCAGATATTATTCATTATAAAGTCTGGTGAAAGCATTACAAATAGAATATCAAAATTTTTAGATTATATATAATAAAAGGAGGCTATTAGCTTCACTAAAACAGACTGACAGCTACACCACAGCTGAGTGACTTGAACAATAATCATCATTTACACACAAAAACAGAAATTGCTGAATAAAGTAGGCCTGGCAACATCTGTGGAGAGATAAACAGAACTAATGTTTCAAGTTCAGTGATCCCTCTTTAGAATTGATTACAGCCAGGAAAAGATGACACATCCAACTTCAGCCAGGATGTCTGTCTGAAATAAAATCTAAGCAAAAAAACTAAAAAGCATCTCTGATCCTTCTCACTGAAAACAGGCTGATGTGCTTCAATTTTTATTCTGTCCATTCATAAAATATTCAGTGCACCTCAATAGGGCAAACTAAGTTTCTCTAAGTTTAGATTAGGATGATTCAAGACATTGCTTTTAGCCCCCACTCCAAACTCCATTACTTATCTTATGATTCCATCCCTATTCCAGCCAAAAGTCAGAGGTTAAACCCATCAGTGGATAGCCTTGCAGCTGAGATGAGTTCTCGACCTCAGATCCATGCTATCACAAAGACAACCTATTTCTACCTCCATGACATCACTTGACTTTGCTTGTCTGTTGGTGAAGACCTCATTCTTATCTTCATTACCTCTAGATTGTTTATACCATTACACTGGCTGAACTGTCATACTCTATTCTCCACAAATTTTATGTCATCTAAGCCTCTACGGTGTGTCTCAGCATCTAGAAGGACAGGCAGCAGATGCAGTGAAGAACCACCACTGCAGGTTCCCCTCCAAGTCACACACCATTCTCACTTGGAATTAAGCCACTATTCCTTCATGGCCATTGGGTCAAAATTCGGGTCCAGCCTCCCTACTAACAGTGGTGAGTGGTTTTATACCCAAAGAATGAAGCATTTCAAGAGGTAACTCACCATTTCCTTCCCAATTGCAATGAGGAATGGGTAAGAACTGCTGGCCTACCCAGCTTAAAACATTTCATAAATAAATAAAAATAACTCACAAACCTGCTCCCATCACCCCCTGCACTTACTGATCTCTACTGTATTCCTGGTCAAGCAACCTCTGGTTTATAACCTATATCCTTTAGTTTCAAATCTCACCACTGCCTCATCCCTCCCAATGTCCAAGTCGATTCGAGCTCACAAACTTCCAGGATATCCATGCTCCTCTAATTCAGATCTTGCGTGCATCCCCAATTATAATTCTTCATTATTAGTATCCATGCCTTCAGAGACCATGCCTTCCAGTGAACTACTCCAGTGAGTTGTGACAGCATGGTTTGTCAGGATTGAGGTGCAACAACTTTGGAGTGAGGAGTTGTTGAAGAAATAAAGACTTACATTTACATGACTCTTTTTCTTAACCTCAGGTAATTGCAAACTGTAGTCAGTAGAATTGTGCAGGAAACCAATTTGCACACAGCAAGCTCCCACATAGAGCAATGTAATAATGATCAGATATCTTGTTTTTTGAGATGGTGATTGATAAGTAAATGTGTGGAAAACCATGAATTAGGTCCACTGCTCCTCTTCAATGTAGTGCTTCGGGACTAAATATAAAATACAACACTTCTGATACTGCAGTGCCCCACCAATGCTCTACTGGAGCTCCAGCCTAGCTTACTGTGCTCAAGTGTGGGATTTAAATCCAGAACTTTCTGATTCAGAGGCAAGGATGCCACCAGTTGAGCCATGCAGCATCAGGAGACGTAGAAGTCGACGTTTCGGTTGTAACCTTTCTTCAGGACTGAAAGAAAGGTTACACCCGAAACACTGACTTCTCCACCTTCTGATGCTGCCTGACTTGCTGTGTTCTTCCAGCTACCTGCCTGTCTACTTTGGATTCCAGCATCCGTGGTTTTTTTTGTCTCTGCCTAACTGGGCTACAGGCAGATTGTACAGCACTCAGTACAGAGATTATTTGCTGAAGCTGAGATGGTTGAACATATGATCAAATGCGTAGTAAGCAAACGTCAAGTTCTCACCAAGTCATGTGGACATCTAAGTCATATGGATTTAAAGACAAGGGTAAGCATCAAGATGGTTGTTAACTTTTAGCCATCCATCTTGCTCCTGAATTTATAGATCAAAAATCAACAGTCTGAAGGTTTGTTGAAATTTCTAGTGCCTAAACAATTTCACCGTAGAATTCCGTCTCGAGTTTTACAACTAATTCTGTGACATTTCAGTCATCCCAACAAACATCAGTTTTCGGCATTTCATTCAATTATAACAACAACTGAACCAACAAAACTCATTACAGTGAGGCTGGGAACTATGGGTACACTACAGCCATGGAACGGAATCTAAACATCCTCGATCATCATGATAAATAAAAGCTCACTAGAATTAATAACACGCATCAATGATTGCTGGATAAAAAATTGACAGAAAATTGTTGACCTGTTTAGCAAAACTAATCATACTGACATTTCACACATCATTCTTCACGCATGATGCACTGAGGAAGCAAAAAAAAATAACTTGATATGAGGTAGAAAATGTCTGTTTGATTGAAAAATTAAAAAGAAAGATTCAGTGAATTTGATGTAAAGGATGATTTGTTGCAGCTCTTGTTCAACTGCTGAGTGAATCAAGACTGCCCTCTGCTGGATTGAAAAAGGAAAAACCCAACAGTCCCGAGAATGAGCGGAAGATTTTAAACTGATTTACAAAGATGCAATATTTTTATATATCTGATCAAAAACCATTAATGAACTGCATCTTATTGAGTCATCAATTCCACACTTTCTAGTATATTTTTAGGATGAGCACATGACTGTCTTGATGATTATATATTAATCTGGTTCATGAATATTACCTAACTGCAAATTAAATTGAAGGGCACAGTCCTGATTACATATATCACAGCTCTTTCACCAAGGACATACTTTCTTGCACACACCCTGTCTTTATTACATTTACCCAAGCAACTTTTAGATTTCTTCTTCCACAATTAATCCACTTACATCAAAAAATTCAAAGCAAAACTGATCCATCTCACTGTGCAAGAGCCCAACTCCTCAGGTACAAAAACATTAACTTCCTTGAGAAGAAATCGGAAAGGGACTGCATTTCTCTTAACATGACAAGATGACAGATAAGAACTTTTCAAGGACCATCTGGTCTCCCTCTTCTTGTGCCCCCTCCAAGCAAAAGTTCATAAATTGGCTCGAATATTCAAGTAAAACAATAAAAACACAAAGGTACAGAAATCTGATAAAGAATGAAGAGAAAACTAATTCTCAGACTCCCCCTTTTGAAATTCTGTGGAGTAACTGATGATCAACAAATGTTCCACAGCAGACAAACTGATTATATCAGATCATGTTTATCATCTGAAGATTAATCTTGACTCAACATCAGGTTGATTTCAGACTTGTATTCTAACAGAGTGGTAAGTGGGCTCTCAATTTTCAGGTGGGTAAAATATTTAGTAATGGAATCACACACTAACATGTGGTTAGGTCTCCAACTCACTGCTGTGAAAATCTGAAGGTGATCCTTTTTCATGAGGGGCACATTTCGACCTATATCGTACTCTAGCGCCAGATGAGAATAATTTGGAAGGATAAGATTTGGTACAACATTAAATATGGATTTCAAAGAATGAAGTTAAGGTCTTAAGAAACTATTAACAACTTGCTGAGGAAAAGAAAAATAAACAAAATAGTATTTTTTTAAGTTATTCATTAATAAAGAAGACTGTTTCAAAGAAGTTGATCGGCTTTTTGCATACAAAGCAGTCAAGAGAGACAGACTTGACCAAAGTACTGGTTACAAGGAAGGAGGAAGAGACCAAGGTCAAGATAAAAAGCTGGCTTTAACTAACACCAACTTTGCATCAACTTTTATGGAGCACACTCTAAGCAGGCTTGATGGAATCCATATGAAAGTGGGGTTGAGTGTATCAGCCTGGGTTTTCCTGCTGGTCAGTTGCATGGTTAGGCTTTTGGGATACAGGAAGAGGAGCGGGAGTCTCTATGCATGCATGTACCTGGCTCACACCTACACATACTCACTCATACACCCACAATCCTGCTCACACACACTTGTTCATACAGTCTTACACACACTCTCTCTCTCTAACAATCACCCACATGCGTGCACACAAACTCTGACACATTCACATGTACTCTCACACAGTCTCACACATACCTAAACACTCATTCACATACTTGCTCACACACAACTTTCTCTCATGCACTTTTGGACATTATCTTGCGCACACACTCTCGCACACACACAATTCACGTTTTCTCTCTCATGCACTCAAATCTCTCAACTCAAACACACTCTCTCATGCACTCACCCACACACTCACTTGCTCATGTATGCACTCATATACACAACTCCCAGTTACTTACTCACTGATGACCCCGGGGGGGGGGGGTCTGATCACCTCAACCGACTATCCTGACTCTTGTACTCCTTTGAGGAGTTGATGCCTCTGCAGGCGAGTAAGAACCTCTTCTCTCCCTAAATTCGATGCTAGGCTGCAGCAATGTACTGCTCCTGACTTCTCCCCAACCACCCTCTCCGCCAGGCAGCCTCTTGCCTACAGTTGTTTCCAGTGTGATGCATGGTACATTGGACAAACTTGATTTAGAGGAAATTGTTCTCACTGTTTCCAAGGTATGGATAATGTGGGAAAGCAAAAGAAATGATTTCACAAGGACTTATTTGTGGAAGCTGTTCTTGCCAACTTAATGCCTTTTTTTCCCAACTGCTGACAGGGGTTTTGGTTGGGGTGTGGTTTAGTGTCACTGTTGCTGGGAAAGCAAAAAATAACAATAAGCCACATGAAGGCTCTCCAACTTCCTTGAATAGAAGAGCTACAGTCATTGTTTTCTAATCAGATTGGACCTTTCCAGAATCTAGGGAATTTTGGACAATTCAAATCAATGCATCTCTTATCTCAGTGGCCATTTCTTTAAACACCTGAGGATAAAGTCCATCAAGGCCAGTGAACATGTTATTGTTGTTTGCTGGTTCTGAAGAAGGATCAGTGGACCCAAAATGGTGCCCCTGCTTTCTCTGCACAGATGCCGCTTGTTGTGTTTCTCCAGCTACTTTTGTTTTTGTTTCAGATTTCCAGCATCTGGAGTTCTTTTGTTTAATGTTTTATGTTTCTGGCTCTTTTACACATTCTGATTCAGAACGATTTCTGGGATGCTACTTGTATCCTTTACAGTGCAGACAAATTGAAACGTACGTTTAATTCAGCTGCCATTTCCCATTTTTCAATTACTAATTCCTCAGATTCATCTTTGGAAGACCATTACTCACTTCACTTACTCTGTTTCTTTTTAAATACCTCTGGGAACCCTGTTTTCCTTAATTTGCTAGAACATCTTTAAGAATGGCTCAGAAATTCTGATGAAAAAATATCCAGGGAACCATAGAAGTCTTCTGCACAGGAGATTCATGGAGACATGCTTCCTGTTATAAAGCTGTCCAGGAATATCTGATGAAGGGCTTATGCCCAAAATGTCAACTCTCCTGCTCCTCGGATGCTGCCTGACCTGCTGTGCTTTTCTCGTGCCACACTTTTCAACTCTTATCTGCTGTCCTCACTTTCTCTCTACTCCTGCTCCTATGTCTGAAAGACTTAAAGATTGGAGAATTAGCCATGGCTATCATGGAGCTTGCAATTCCAAAATTTCAGCTCGTAACTCCAGTCGGGGTCCTGACTTGGAAACCCTGCCCTATGGTTCAAGAACTTCATCAAGACTCAAGACAGGTCAGCCCATAACTCCAACAATTTACTTGCTATCACTTCTCTATTGATTGTAATTTTGTATTCTTCCTTCCTTTTCATTTCTCGATTCATAGATATTTCTGGGTCTTACTTTTACCCTCTATAGTGAAAGTACCGTTTCAATTCATCTACCATTTCCTGATTTTCCATGATTAATGTCCCAGCTCCACCCTCCAGGCAGATACTTGACTTACTATTTCCCTTTTTAGAAACATTTACAATCTTGTTATATTTCTAGTTATTTTGCTCTCATACTGTATTTTCTCCCTCCCTCCCTCGGTACAAGTGAGCAGGAGCCTCAGCTCTTGACCTTGTCTAACAGCTATGAGATTCTTGCTCCCTGTACGGATGAGGGAAAGGGCTGTGGACAGAATGAATCAGCTGACCATGGCACCATGGTGTAACTGAGGACACAGTACAGAGGTTCATCCCAAAGAAATGAAAGATTTTCCGGGGGGGGGGGGGGGGGGGGTGGGGAGGTGATTAGACAGCCATGGCTGACAAAGGAAGTCAGGAAATGTATCAAATAAGAGACAGCCTATACAGTGGCCAAGAGCACTGGGAAATCAGAAGATTGGGAAGGCTACCAAACAAACTGAGGATAACAGAGAGAAATAAGGAAGGAGAGGATCAAGCATGAAGGTAGGCTAGCCAGTAATATTAGAAATGATAGTAAAAGTTTCTTTCAATACATAAGAAACAAACGAGAGGGAAAAGTAGACATCGGGCTGCACCAAATCGATGCTGGAAGACTAATGCTGGGAGATAAGGAAATAGCTGAAGAACTTAAAATGTACTTTGTGTCAGTCTTTGCAGTGAAAGACATGAGTAAAATCCCAACAATTAAAGGAGAGTCAGAGGCAGAGTTAAGTATGGTAGCCATTACAAAAGAGCAACAAAAGAGCAAGTGCTAGAAAAGCAAAAGCTCGAAAACTTGATAAATCTTCTGGCCCCAATGGGCTACATCCGAGAGTTCTGAGGGGTTGGTTGAATAGTGGAGGCGCTGACTGTGATCTTTCAAAAATCACTGGATTACCTATGGAGATAAGAATGGATTGCAGATCTAGGAGATTTGCACACAACTCCCTTCCTGAAGCGAATGTCATTTTGCTTTAATTGTGTAATAGTGTAACTAATTTCAAAGACATTACAGGCCCTAAGTTTCAAGGATGCATGAAGAAGAGGTAAGGTACGTTAAACTTGAAGCTGTGGAGATTCAGAACACTTTAAGAATAGATTAAAATTGTTCCAAAGTTGGAATCAAGTTTAGGTGAGTTTTTGGAGGAAGGCAAAGAATGAAGGTGTCTTAGGAGTCAGTATTGAGAGCTAAGCTGTTTCCAATTTACAATAAATTGCCTGGATTTAGAAAGCAAATGTGATAATCGAATTTTCAGTGAATTTCAAACTAGGAAACAATTCTCAGAAATTACAGAATCAGTAGCACAATTTAAGGTGGATTGAATAATGGCAACAGAATGCAAACAAGTGCATTTCAAAGGAAGGACAAAGATAACAATGGCAATCACTCTCATAACAAGCAAGCTCCTTGTGCAAGTCTTGATGATTTCCATTGACTGACCTCGACTATTCAGTAGCATCAGCATTTTAAAAATGTGCAACTCCAGGGGGATCTATTGTCAGGTGTCATCAAGTAGCAGCTGGCAAATTTTCATATACAGCTGGATGAAACAATCAAAACATTACTGAACATCCCTTCTAACTATATAATGCTAATATTCATAGTATAAGCAAGTTACCCCAACTAATGTCATCTTCCCAAATAGAAGGATTTGTAATTACTTCAGGTTACTTGATGCAATATCTAAGTGCAGGTACCTAGAATCTCCAGTTTTCATGGTGCAAGACACAAAAAGCATTCTAAAAGTTCTAAATAATCAAGGATTAGAAGGGAGATAGGAAATAAATACAATAATTATCACAAGAGAGAATGTTCAACAAGAACTAATGGGGCTAAAGGCTGATAATTTCCCTGGACCTGATGGGATTTTAAAGAAAATACCTACAGAGATAGAAAATGAAAACATAGTAATCTTCCAAGAATCCATAGATCCCAGAAATGTCCCAGAGAATGGAAAACTGCCAATGTAACACCATTATTCAAAAAGTGAAGGAAACAAAAATCAGCCAGTTAGCTTAATATCTGTCATCAGGAAAATGTTGCAGCCTATTATAAAGAATATGATAACAGAGCATTTGGAAATACATAATATAGAAAAGCAAAGCCAGCAAAGTTTCATGAAAAAGAATTCCTGCCTGGTGAATTAGTTTGAATTCTTTGAGGAAGTAACAAGTAGAATAGATAAAAAGGACTATATTTGGATTTCCAAAAGTTATTCGGCAGGATACCACACAGAAGGCTATGTAATAAGAGCCCTTGCTGTTGGCATAGTATATTTGCATGGGTATAGGACTGACAAAGTAATAGAGGCTGAGATTTGGGTTAAGAGGGTGAATGGCCACAATTATTTACAATATATATGAATGCCTTGGATGAGAGAAGTGAATGTATTATAACTAAGTTTAAGGATGACACAAAAATAGATGGGAGGAAGGACAAGCAAGTGGGCAAAACTTGGTAGAAGAAATTTTATGGGGGAAAATATGAGGTAATGTACTTTGGCAGCAAGAACACAGCAGCTGAATACTAAAAAGGGAATTAAGAATAAAAATAGAGAAATCTTACTAAAATTATATAAGGCATTATTCAGACCACACCTAGAACATGTGAACTGTATCGGTCCCCTTATCTAACAGAACATATATTGGCATTGGAAACAAAAAGTGTGGTGCTGGAAAAGCACAGCCGGTCAGGCAGCATCCGAGGAGCAGGAGAACCGATGTTTCGAGCATAAGCCCTTCATCAGGAATGTGGGGGTGCCTCAAGGGGGCTGAGAGATAAGTGGGAGGGGAGTGGGGCTAGGGAGAAGGTAGCTAGGAATGCTATAGGTAGATGAAGGTAGGGGGTGATGGCAATAGGTCGGAGTGGAGGGCAGAGCAGATTGGTGGGAAGGAAGGTGGACAGGTAGGACAGTTCAAGAGGGTAGTGCCGAGTTGGAGGGTTGGATCTGGGATAAGGTGGGGGAATGAAGGGAGATGAGGAAACAGGTGAAATCAACATTGATCCTGTGTGGTTGGAGGGTCCTGGGCTGAAGATGAAGTGTTCTTCCTCCAGGGTTCGTGTGGCTAGGATTTGGTGGTGGAGGATGCCCAGGATTTGCATGTCCTTGGCGGAGTGGAAGGGGCAGTTGAAGTATTCGGCCAAAGGGCGGTGGGGTTGATTGCTGCCTGTGTACCGGAAATGTTCTCTGAAATGTTCAGCAAGTTGGCATCCTGTCTCCCCAGTATAGAGGAGACCACATTGAGAGCAATGGACACAGTAGATGAGGTGATTGGAGGTGCAGGAAAATCTCTACTGGATGTGTAAGGATTCTTTGGGGCCTTGGATGGAAGTGAGGGTGGAGGTTTTACACCTCTTGTGGTGGCAAGGGAAGGTGCCGGGAATGGAGGGTGGGTTCGTGCGGGGCATGTACCTAACGAGGGAATTGTGGAGGGAATGGTCTGTGGAATGCATATAGGGATGGGAAGGGAAACACGTATCTCTGGTGGTGGAGTCTGACTGTAGTGACGGAAATGGCGGAGGATGGTGCATTGTATCCGGAAGTTGGTGGCATACAAGGTGAAGACCTGGGGGGTTCTGACCTTGTTGTGATTGGAGGGGTGGCACTCAAGGGTGGAGGTGCAGGAAGTGGAGGAGATGCACTTGAGGGCATTGTTGACCACGTGGGGTGGGAAATTGTGGTCCTTGAAGTAGGAGGCCATCTGGGATGTTCTGGAGTGTAACTGGTCTTCCTGGGAGAAGATGCGGTGGAGGCAGAGGAATTGGGAATAAGGGATAGCATGTTTACAGGGGGGTTGGGAGGTGGTGTAGTCCAGGTAGCTGTGGAAGTCAGTTGGTTTGAAGTACATGTCCATGTTAAGTTGGTCACCGGAAATGGAGATGGAGGGGTCCAGGAAGGGGAGAGAGAGATCTGAGATAGTCCAGGTGAACTTAGGTCAAGGTTAAAGGTTTTTGTGAAGTCGATCAACTGTTCAACCTCCTCATGGGAGCACGAGGTGGTGCCAATACAGTCACTCATCGATGTAGCGGAGGGAAAGCTGGAGAATGGTGCCGGTGTAGCTGCGGAAGATGGACTGTTCCACGTATCCGACAAAGAGGCAGGCAAAGCTGGGGCCCATGCTGGTACCCATGGCTACCCCTTTGGTCTGAAGGAAGTGGGAGGATTCAAAAAAGAAATTGTTGAGGGGGAGGACCTGTTCAGCCAACCAAATGAGTGAGTTGGTGTAAATGAACTGGCTGGTTCAATGGGAGAGGAAGAAATGCAGGGTTTGGATGCCTTTGTCATGGGGGATGAATGTCTATGGTAAAGATGAGACATTGGGGGCTGGGGAACTGAAAGTCAGGGAGGAGTTGGAGGGTGTGGACAGTGTCCCAAATGTATGTAGGGAGAACCTGGACCAAGGGGGACAGGACAGTGTCAAGGTATGTGGAGATAAGTTCAATGGGACAGGAGCAAGCAGAGATGATGGGTCAACCGGGGCAGCCAGGTTTGTGAATTTTGGGTAAGAGGTAAAACCAAATGGTGCGGGTTTCCCAGACTATGAGCTTGGAAGCTGTGGTTGGGAAATCCCCAGAAGTGATGAGGTGTGGTCGTGGTCGAGGGTCAGTAGGAGGAGGTGTCAGTGAGTTGGCATCTGGGTTTAACGCTTTACAGATCGATGCACCAAACTATTACTGCACCCCCCACCCCCTTGTCCGCTCGTTTGATGGTGAGGTTGGAGTTGGAGCAGAGGGAGTAGAGTGCTGCGTGTTGGAGAGGGTGTGAGAGTGGACAAGTTGACGCAGTCAATGTCGTGGCAGCAGTTGGAGATGAAGAGGTTGACGTCAGGTAACAGACCAGCATGGGGTGTCCAAGTGGATGGAGTATGTTGGTGGCAGGCAAAGGGGTCCTCGAAGAGTGGGTGGGTGTCCTGATGGAAAAAGCAAGCACGGAGACATAGGAAGACAATGCGTGTTGAATTCTGGGAGCATAGTGGGTTGAAGCTGAGGCCTTTACTCAGGACTGATGACTCATCCTCAGTGAGGGGGAGGTCTGGGGTGATGGTAAAACACGGCAGGGCCCGAAACGTCGATTTCGAAGCTCCTTGGATGCTGCCTGAACTGCTGTGCTCTTCCAGCACCACTAATCCACGGCAGGGCTGGGGGCTAGCACGTGATGTGTGACTGGAGTTGGGACTGAGGCGGAGACTGTCTCTTGCGTGAGTGTGGTAATGGTATCATGGGTAACGTCACCAAAGGAAGTGATGCACACTGTGGGGGACTCGGGGGTGTTAATCAGTTAATTTAGTGGTATCTGCGGGGGCAGAAGTGACGTTCCATGTGATGTTTTTGGCGGTGGCTGCGCGTTAGTCGGTGGTGTTCCAGTGAGTGACATCGGTGGGGGTAGAAGTGGCTGAGATGGCAGCAACTACTGGGGCGGAAGTGATGTGAAGAGTAGTCTTGGCAGTGATTCTGGCAGCAATCGTGGAGGTGGTTGTCTTGGCGGCGGCTGCACTCGATGGGTTTGGCGGGGGGCAGAGTGACATCATTGTTTGCTGTGGTGGTGATGGCTGTAGCAGCCACGTGGCTAATGGCGTCCGAGCGGTTCCAGAGTCCGGAAGAAGGTTCTGGAATAATTGAGGAATCCCGAGTTTGGAGATAAGCACTTGAAAGTTTGGTGTACTTATGTTCCTTGATGTCAGATAAAGTGAAGAAAAAGTGTTAGTTGAGTGTGTGGATCCTTCTCAGGATGAAGAACAGCAGAGGGCCTTTGCAGGTCTGGGAGAGTGTGGCTGTGAGCTGGGGCAGGGCTGACTGCAGGGAGAGTAGATAGTGGCGCATGGCTGTGAGCATGGAGTGGAGGATCCGGATGGAAAACCATTCTGGAGGCTTTGGATTTTCTGTAGGTAGTGGATGTCCTGGCCAGGTCCAAATTGTGGTGGTCTGAATGTAGTCTGAAGTCCATGAGGGATCAGTTGGTTGTGTTGGCAGGCACTGAGGAAGAGTAGCGGCTAAAGAGCTTCAGGGCAGAGGAGACAATCTGGGGGCTGCAGTGAGAGAGAAACTCACTGAGATCCTTGTAGAGGGAGGAGTAGAACTTCTTCATGGTGGGCATCCTTGGAAGAGACTTTGGAGTAAGGTTATAATTAACTAGGAGAAAGTGAGGACTGCAGATCAGAGTCAAAGTATGGCACTGGAAAAGCACAGCAGGTCAGACAGCATTTGAGGAGCAGGAGAATCAATGTTTTGAGCATAAGCTCTTCATCAGGAATGCTGGGGGGAGGGGGGGGGGGGGGGTTGGGAGGGGGTGCCCAAAGGGCTGAGAGATAAATGGGAGAGGGGTGGGGCTGGGGGGAAGGTAGCTGTTAATGCAATAGGTAGATGAAGGTGGGGAGTGATGGTGATAGGTTGGAGTCCAGGGTGGAGTGGATAGGTGGGAAGGAAGGTAGGACAAGTAGGACAGTGGGAGGAAGATGGACAGGTAGGACAGTGGAAACTGTTCAGAGAAGATTCACTAGGTTGATCCAGGGTATTGAGAAGAAGTTGAGTGGGTTGGGTCATTCGAGTGTAGAAGAATTTATTGTAACATAAGTGATTCTTCGGGAGTTTCACAGGGTAGGTGCTGAGAGGTTCTGTCCTCTTTTTGGAGAGGCTAAAACAAGAGGAGTCATTCATTTAAAACAAAGATGAGAAGGAATTTCCTCTCTCAAGGGGACTCAATCTGTGGAATTATTTGCTGCCGAGGACTGTAGATGCTAGGTCAATAAGTATATTCAAGGCTGCGATAGACATATTTTTAATCAGTAATGGAATCAAGGTTTATAGGGAAAAGGAAAGAAAGTGCAGTTGAGGATTGTCAGGTCAGTCACGGCCTCATTGATTGATGGTAGAGATTTGATGGGCAGAGCAGCTTACTTCTGCTCTGACATCTTTACGATTTTATGATTTAATCTCAATTTGAAACTGCCATGGGAAAGGAACGTTTAGAATCCAGCTTTAGCTAAGTCCCCGCCCATCACATTTCTCACTTTTGAAGGCTTCATAAAATTTCCCCACACAGTAACCACACCCACATCCAACAACAGAAGGTTAATGGTTTTAAGTGTACACCCAGGCTGAGCACAAGGTTAGTGATCTAACTGAAACAGGGAAACTGTCACTCCTCTAATTTTAAGAGATAGATGAATGAGCCAAAAAATTCTTGCGATATACCTGAACAATTGGATTGCTGAGCAACTTATTCCAATTCTGACAGAACTCTCCTCAAGAGGCATACTTCAAAATTATGAATTCTTCTGAGAAATTGCCCAGTTAAACAGAATTGGAATATCCCTGCAAAAATAAGGCAAAATTCTGTACTCTCTGATGCGGCAGCTTCGATGGCAGGAGGGTGCAACTTAAGCATTCTATCACTAACTTCATAAACTCGGTGGTAGGTGTACACAGCCTTACCAGCCCATCGTCGATTGGGCCCTTAAGTGGGTAGTTAATGCTCATAGGAGAACTAAGTTAAAAGGATGTGGAAGTAAAGGTGCACGGCCAGATACTCCAGCAGACATTTCATAAGATTCAACTGAGGTATATTCCAGTAAGAACGAAAGACTCAAAGGAAGGGTGCAACATCTGTGGCTAACTAAGGAATATAAGCAGAGTATTAAAGTGAAAGAAATGACATGCAATTTCACCAAGGTTAATGGCAGGTCAGAAGGTATGACTGGATTAGAAATAAAAAAAACTATTAAAAATAGAGGGAGAAATTTGAGTATGAGGGAAAGCTAGTTAGAAATATGAATGCAGATATTAATGGGAATCCATTAACTAAACTCATGTTCTGAAGAGCTGCGTTCAAATCCCGCCATGGTACATGATGGAATTTGAATTCAATAAAAGGTATCTGGAATTAAGAACCAACTAATTACCATGAAGCCATTGTCGATTGTTGGAAAAACCCATGTGGCTCAATGTCCGTCAGGAAACAAAATCCTTACGTGATGTGGTGTACTTGTGATCCAGGCCCACAGCAATGTGCTTGACTATCGACTGGCTCCCTGAAATGTTTTAATCAGTTGTTCCAACCTCTACAAAGTCTCAAATAAATGAAACTGGATGGATCACCGGGCATTGAACTGGGCACCAGAAAAGAAAATGGCAGAAACAGTCTTGTCAACCCTGCAACATTCTCCTTACTAACATTTGGGGGCTCGTGCCAAAATTGCAAGAGCTACCTCACAGACTGGTCAAGCAACAGCTTGACATAGGTATGATTGCGTGAGTATGACTAACAGGCAACATCCTACACACCATCACCATCCCTGGATATGTCCTGTCCCACTGGTAGGACAGACCCACTAGAGGTGGCAGCACAGTAGGATCCGGTCAGGAGGGAGTTTCCCTGACATTCTTCAATATTGACTTCAGATCTCATGAAGTCGCTTAGCTTCACGTTAAACATGGGCAAAGAAACTTCCTGCTGATTCACACTGTCCTTCCTCAACTGATGAATCAGTACTCCTCCATGTTGAACTTGGTGGAAGCACTGAGGATGACAAGTGCACAAAATGTACTCTGGGTGGGGGTGTTTCACTGTCTAACACCAAGAGTGGCTCAGCATTAGTAAGCTCAGTACCATCGCTGTCCCCCACTACCAACATCCTTGGTTACCATTGACCAGAAACTCAAGTGTGCAGGTTAGGTGGATTGGCTTTGTTAAATTGCCCTGTAGTATCCAGGGATGCTCAGGTTAGATGCGTCAGCCATGGTTAATGTAGAGTTACAGGAATAGGGTGGGCATGCGTAGGTCTTGAGGTGATGCTTTTAGGAGAATCAGTGCAGATTCAATGGGCTGAATAGCCTCTTTTCACACTATAGGGATTCTACAATTCTATTTTATGATTTTTCCTTCCAGGGCAAAGCAGCCCACTTGATTGGCACCATATCTACAAGCACCCACTCCCTCCACCACTGACGCTCAGTAGCAGTAGTCTATACTAACTATAAGATGCACTGCAGAAATTCACGAAAGACAATCAGACAGCACTTTCCAAACTCACAATCACTTGCATCTAGAAGGACAAGGGCAGCAGATACATGGGAACACCACCACTAGCAAGTTCCCCTCGAAGTCCCTCACCATCCTGAATAGGAACTATTTTGTTATTCTTTTACTGTGACTGGGAAATCTTAGGATTTTTTCCCTAAAGGTGTTGTGGTCAACCCATAGCAGGTGAACTGCAGTGGTTCAAGAAGGCAGCTCGCTACCACCTTTGAGAGGACAACTAGGGACAGTCAATAAACACTGGCCAGACAGCGATGTCCAAAACCCACGAGTGAATGAAAGAAAATTGAGGGTTTCTTGAGATGAAAAATGTGAGTAAAGTAAGCACTGATTCTCTGAAGAATAAGGCTAGGGAAATAAGGTCTGTCTTCACTGTTTGGAATACAATTGACTTCCTAGGAATACCATGTAAATCCAGAGAAGACAGAGGGGGAGGAACTTAAACAATCATATTTATTAACAAAATGTACTAAAGAAACTGTTAGAACTAAAAGCTGGTAAGTCCCCAGATCCTGATGGACTTCATCCATGGGACATAAAATAAATGGTTACTGAGATGGTAGATGTAATTTTGCCAAAATTCCCTCGATTCTGCAAAGGCCTCATCAGTTTAGAAAATATGAATGACACCTCTCAATTGACTAATTTATTAGAGCTCTTTGAGGAAGAACAAGCAACACTGGTAAAGGGGAATCTGTAAATGTGGGGCATTTGGAATTCCAAATGGCATTTGACAAGGTGCAAATTCAAAGGTTAGTTAAAAAAGCAAGAGCTACAGGATGTAAAATATGAACACGGATAGAGGATTAGTTAATTAAAGGAGGAAGAGCATCAGCATAAATGAGTCAATTTAAGGTTGTCAAATGTGCTGAACAGAGCATCAAAGGATCACAATTTATGGAGAGACCGAATCTATGGTTGCTAAATTGCGTTTGACATAAAGATAGGTAGGTAAGTTAGTTGTGCAAATGACCTAAGGAATCTTCGCAGGAATATGGATAAGTTAAGTCAGTGAGCAACAAGTTGTCAGATGGAGTATAATGTGGGAAAATGTGAACATATCCACTTTGGTGGGAAAAATGGACAAATGGAGAAATTACAGAATTCTGAGTGCAAAGGGTCTCAGTGTTCTGGTACATTAATCACAAAATGTTAGTATGCAGGTACAGCAAGTGATAAGGAAGACAGCTTGAATGCAGTTGTTCATTGCAACAGGTTTGGAATATTATAGTTGGGAAGTTTTGTTACAGTTTCATTTATTGTTTTTGAGACAATGACTAAGATATGGTGTATAGTTTTGATCTCCTTATTTAAGGAAGGATAAAATTGCATTAGAAGCTATTCAGAGAACAGTCATTCAACTGATTCCTTGAATGGGGAGTTTATTGTATCAGGAAAAATTAGATTGGTTGAACCTGTATCCATTAAAGTTAAGAATGAGAAATGGCCTCATTTAAACATGTAAGAACTTAGGGGACTTAATAGAGTAGATGTTGTAAGGATGCATCCCCTTGTGAGATAGACTAGAACTGGGAAACACAGTTTATGAATAGAGGCTTCCCATTTAAGATGATGATGAGAATAATCTTTTTCCTCTCAAAAGCCGTGCATCGATTGATTTGTTTTTCTCTCCAGACAATAATGAGGCAGGGCCATTGAACATTTTAAAGATATAGATAAATAGATTTGAGACTGACAAGGTAACTCAAAGGATATCATTGGTAGGCAGAAAATTCATGTTGAAATCACAATCAGGTCAGCCATAACCTTATTGAACAGTGGAGCACAGTTGATGGCCTAATTCATGTGTTCATACAAATACGCGTTGTGATTTTTAACATTTGGACTCCGCTGAAAATCCATCCATTCCCACGGAATATTACAACTGTTATTGCCCATGAACAGCAAACATATTTCAAAATGCTTAATGCAATAAAATGCAAAAAAAAGACCTGGCCTTATTGATCGCATCCTTGCAAAATACATACTCCATCACATTTCAATTACTGCAGCCTGTTGTTTGTTAGATGTATCCAAAGTCCTGGTTTTAAACCTCCTTCCTGAAAATGCATGCTAGATGTTGATGGCTTCTTATGTGGACACTTTTTTTACAGGAAAAATAGTTACCTTGCTATTACATTATAAAAAGTGAAGTGAATCACAACATGGTTTGAACATCATCCTTACTGCTTCACGAGCACCATGACACCATTTACGCCATGTTAGATTAAAGATCAATATAAGCAACAAATTGGGTATTTGGTTATGTTCTAAACTACTTTCTTGAAGGAAGCTCTCCACAGCATACATTAAATCCAGACTGTCCGGGTTCACAGTAGCAAATTTTCCCATTTGATGATTGGAAAAGTAGGGCAGAGTAGTGAATAACATTTCTACAGAAGGCAATTTTAGCACTGAGATGTGCTTAGATAATCTCCAGATCAATGAGCATTGTATCTTGAATGTTATCACTCAGAACATCTTGAACTGGGGATAAATTTACCTATTGGAAAGATCCTTTTTTTGTAAACTGCACGATGAATTATTTAAAGGACATATCTTTTAAAACTAAAATTTCTCAATGAAATTTATGAAGTTCTGGGTTTTGTACTGCAATGGGTAACATCCCTGCCACTGAGCCAGGAGCTCCAGGTTCCAGTTCCACTGCTATTGGCTCAGAGAGCTGTATTTATAATGCACCAAACACAACAAGCATCAACTTGTCAATCCTTCCACCACACACCAACCACAGGTGCTAAGAGTGGGAGAGATTCTTGGTCAACAGTGTGGTGGGAGGAAATTGGCACATCTACCATCACCATGTGTAATATCCAGACTACAATACGCTTGCTGCCTGCTCCCTTGTTGCTGGGGTCCCAAACCTGAACATCCTCTTGCTGCTGGACCCTGATCCTGGACCTCTTGCTGCTTCCACACTCACTGCTGTATTTAAACTGAAGACTGAATTCTGTTCTATAATAAAACACACTAAATACTTTTGATCTGTTAACATTGGCCTAAATAATTGTATTATGTAAACGTGAACATATTGATGATTTGATATTTCTTTCGGTTATGAATGGTTTCCTAATACAGTGAATCGCTTTTTCATCTTTTCTTGAGCAAACGTGATATATTCCTTGTCTTGGTCATCATTTAATTGACATTTGTTCTTGCATTATTCCCATTTTAATTCTAAGAATCATTGTTGATTCCCATTTCACTATTAAACACACAAATCTCCAAAGATAATAATCTGCATTTTCAAAACATAATACCAGTCCTAATCTCTGTATGTTTTCTATTGGTGATGCATCAAATTTTACTAATTACCAGCAATTTGAAAACATGTCTGCACACAGCCAGTAAGTCTCCCTTCCAAGGGACATTAATCTCTGCTTTTTAGGTCACTTTGCCGATAATAGATATGAAACAAATCTCGGAAATGAAAGGCAAATAAATCACCAGCTACTGTCGAGACGCTCGGTCTCCTCCACATAACATCTTGTCGTGTATAGAATTAGTGGATACTGTGGTAAGCAGCACTTCTAATGGTGCCATTAGAAAAATGACCTTGTTAGTACATTGCCAGTAATAAATAGAATACATGCATGTATTGTGTAACAAGTCAAATAGTTCATGAGAAATGTTACAGGGTACTGTATTTTGTGGATAATCATCCACCAATTCTGGGAAGAGTTGACTTTTTGCTTGGCCCACTGAAATGTTCTTGCTTGTGTCTCTAGTATAACATTGCTGCCACCTGCTGAATTAGAGTCTGGAGCAGGAGTGACACATATTGGCGACAATTTGCATTTGTAATTTCAGGAGCTATTAATCTTCACTAGCAGAAATGTAGGTGCTACAATCAGACATTTAGCAAAACAGTGGACATTAGTTCCTACACATTAACACTAAAACTGTCAGAATATCTAAAGTTTCAATATTCCAAATTTAATTTTTTTATTTACTGAATATTTTCCAACCCACTTTCTCTCACTTTTCCCTGCAGTCTGCTTGTCACTAATGATTCTATTTTAATTGTATGATTTGGATTGTTGACCTCTTTATAACTCTAACCAGTCATCCACCCAGAAGTTCTTTCTAATAAGTGAAACACTGTCATGTTTCCAGCTGATGGTACTACTGGACAATCAGATCCCAGAGTGAAAGCTGACCTGAGAAATCCCAAGTTTAATTATGATAAATAATACTTTTATACTGGATGTTCTAGGCTTCCCTGTCAATAGGATGGGGTTTCCTCCTCTAGTGTGATGTTTAATTGTCCACTACTTGATGTGGCAGGACGGTGGAGGTTATATCTGATCCATTTGTTGTGGAATCCCATAACTGTGTCCATCTCTTGTTGCTTATGCTGTTTGACATCTGGATAGATCTATGTTGTAGTGTCACCAGGTTGACCTCTCATTTTTAGGTGTGCCTGGTGCTGCTCCTGGTACATCCTCCTACAGTCTCCATTTAACCATATCCCTGGGTTCATGGTGATGGTCGAATGGAAGATACACCAGACCATGAGATGTTAGATTGTGTTTGACAGCTTGTGTAATAATTTCACTTCTGCTAACAACCTACAGCATCTCACGGTTATCCAGTCTTGAGTTGGTGGAACTGTTCAAAGTCTGTCCCATTTACCATGGTGATAGTTCCACACCAACACATTGAAGGGTATCCTTAGTATAAAGATGGGATTTTGTCTCCACATTAGCGACCAGTGGTTACTTGTACCAATACTGTCATGGATAGATACACTGCAGTCAGCAGGCTGGTAATGATGAGATTGAGTTTTTTTTACCCCTCTAGCTCAAGGACTAGCAGCCATCCTAGCTAACACTGCTTCCATCCAGTGGTGTTCAAAATTCAAGAGCATTGATTTATTAGCATAGGGACATAGGGATCTGTGGTAAGTTGGAGGAGGATTCCTTACCCATAATTGACCTGATGCTATGAGATTTCACAGTTTCTGGAGTCAATATTGAGGACTCCCACACAGCTTCTTCCTGACTGTACACTACTGTGTCATCACTCTGCTCAGTCTGTCCTACCGGTGGAACAAGACATATCCAAGCATAGCGATTATGTTGTCTGTGATATTGTAAAGTATGATTCTGTGAGTATGACTATGTTAGGTTGTTGCCTGTTGGGATATCTTTTCCAATTTTGGCTTTAGCCCCCAGATGTTTGGAAGGAGGACTTTGCAGAGACAACAGGTCTGAGTTTACCACTGTTGCTTCTCGTACCTAGATCAATGCTAGCTGTTTCGTTCAGTTTCATACCTTTGCTAAAACATTTTTAGTGGTTTGATATACCAGAATGGCTTGCTAGGTTTCAGAGAGCAGGAAAAAGTGAGCACTGCAGATGCTGGAGAGTCAGAGTCAGAAGTGTGGTGCTGGAAAAGCACAGCAGGTCAGGCAACATCCAAGGAGCAGGAGATGCACTAACTATAAGATGCACTGCAGAAATTCACGAAAGACAATCAGACAGCACTTTCCAAACTCAACAATCACTTGCATCTAGAAGGACAAGGGCAGCAGATACATGGGAACACCACCATGGAAGATACACCAGACTATGAGATGTTAGATTTCGGGCATAATCCCTTCATCAGGAATCACTAGTGTACAATTCCCAATGAAGGGCTTATGTCTGAAATGTTGACTCTCCTGCTCCTCGAATGCTGCCTGACTGGCTGTGCTTTTCTAGCACCACACTTCTGACTCATTTCAGAGGGCAGTTAAGAGACAATCAATCAATCACATTACTACATGCCAGGAGTCACATGTAGACAAAACCAGGTAAAAATGGCAGTTGCCCTCTCTGAAGAACATAAGTAAACCAGACAGGTTTTCAACAATTACAGACAATAGTCATTATTGGACTTCCTTTTAATTTCATATTATTTAAATTCAAATTCTACCATCTGCCATAGCCATATTCAAGCCCTGTTTCCAGAGTATTACCTGTATTTATGGATTGGTAATCTGGCAACAGTACTGTTACACCATCTCCCATATCAAAACCTTGGTGGTTAATAATGACCATAAAATGAATAGGACTGGCCAAATAAATACAGTGGCTATGAGAACAGGTCTGAGGCAAACTATCTTTTAGCAAGTAACTCCCCAAAGCCTATCCACTACATACAAGGTACACGTCAGGAGTGTGATGGAATACTCCTCACTGGCCTGGATAAGTGCAGCGCCAACAATACTCAAGAAGCTTGACATCATCCAGGACAAAGCAGCCTGATTTATTGGCATGAAATCTTTAAACATCCACTCCATTCATGACTGACATACAATGGCAGTAATGTGGACCATCTACAATACGCTATGCAGAAATTCACCAAGGTTACTTAGACAGCAACTTCCCAACTCTTCAACATCCCAATCTAGGAGGACAAGGGCAGCTGAAACATGGGAACAGTACCACCTGTAAGTTTGTTTCCAAGCAACTCTCAACCTGACTTGCAAATATATTGCTATTGCTTCACTATCGTTAGGTGAGAATCCAGAATATCTCCCCAACAGCATCATGGGTGTACCTAGATCAATTGAACTGCTGCAGTTCAGGAAGGCAGCTCCCCACGATCTTGTTAAGGGAAATAATTGCTGGTCCAGCCAATGACACTGACTAAAAACCATGGATTCATCCGAACTGAATTGAAAAAGATGTTCTTCTGCAAGGAAGTCAAAAAAAAATCAGTATTAACTAATTCATCATGAACTGTCCAATGTATATTCAAACATGGTACTATTTTGTCAAATGCTAAAGAGACTAATATTGCACTTGAAAAACCAAATGCTGAAACTTTGGGCCAAATCTTGTAGGGCATGAGCAATATGTACTGTGACAAGATGTACAGAAGAAATGAGTGAGTTATCTGGTGAGGTGCATCTTGACATGAAGATCATTTCGCACCATCTTTTACATTTTTCACAAATGATGTGGTGGCATTCTCACTGAGAAGTAGTAAATTGCTAATTCATAGTGGTTGACACTTGTTAAAGTTCTTGCTGATAGTTCAACTTGCCTCATTAATATTCTGTTTGTGATCTTACCAAACTCAACCAATAAATGAAGCATCAGGAAAACTCGACTCACCACTCTGTCTAAATGATTATCACATTGGACAGCAGGAACCAACAACTCACCGCATGATCCTTGGGCACTGGCATCTGATATGTGCCAGTTTCTATGAAATCTGATGGCCCATTTTCTGTATCACTTACACTTCCATGCAATACTGGCAACTATCATTGTAATGCTGCAGCCAGGACACTATGCTCAGGGACACACATCTAGCTCAGAGATTGACCAGGCTGTGTCTTAGGGTTCTTCACTTGCTGTCACAGAATCCCTGCCTTGCACGGCTTGTCTTTTTATACTTTGTGCCCTTAGCCAGAGATACCAGGCTTACATTACTATTGTCTTACTGTACCATTTAGCGAAGATACAAAGCCAGGAAGCTTGTTGTGGTGGGTCTCGGTGAAGTCAACGGGGATAACATTTGAGCAAGGGATCCTTGCACAATAACGTCAGCCTTCAATTAGGGGCATTCTGTATAGGATCCTCTCATCATAAAGGGTGAGGAGCCAAATAAGGGGCAGGACACTGCATTGACTCTTTCTGCCTTACTGTGGACTGCTTCACTCCTGGAAAGAGAAAGGGACAGCTATTACAGAAAATGAAAGTGGGTGGTACAGTTGTTACAGTAGGTGAAGGTGGCCGAAGGGAAGGAGTAGGCAGCAAAGATGGCACGCAGAGTTAGTGATGTTAGTGGTTGAAGTGGGTGAGGGCAAGTAGGGAACATGTTGCAGTCCAGCATGAGCACTGTAGAGCATGAGCCTTGGTGGGAGGTGGCTACAGTAGCAGTGTTAGAGTGAATGTGAGGTTTCAGAGAGAAAGCAGTGGGATTTATGCTGGAAGATTTGAGGACGTTGACCTTCTTACTATACTGCATTCCTCCAAATGGCTGAGATTGCTTTAACTCGGTTGGCAACTTTGGACCAGATTGGCATGGTCGGATGTCACTGAGTCATAGACATGTACAGCACGGAAACAGACCCTTCGGTCCAACTCGTCCATACTGATCAGATATCCCAACCCAATCTAGTCCCATCTGCCAGCACCTGGCCCATATCCCTCCAAACCTTTCCAATTCCAATATATGCATTCAGATATCTTTTAAATGTTGCAACTGTACTAGCCTCCAACACTTCCTCTGGCAGCTCATCGCATACACGTACCACCCTCTGAGTGAAGTTGTTGCCCCTTATGTCTCTTTTATATCTTTCCCCCTCACCCTAAACCTATGCCCTATAATTCTGGACTCTCCCATCCCAGGGAAAATACTTTGTCTATTTATCCTATGCATGCCCCTCATGATTTTATGAACCTCTATAACGTCACCCTTCAACTTCCGACGCTCCAGGGAAAACAGTCCTAACATATTCAACCTTTCCCTTTAGCTCAAATCCTCCAACTCTGGCAACATCCTTGTAAATCTTTTCTGAACCCTTTCAAGTTTCACAACATCTTTTTCCGATAGGAAGGAGACCAGAATTCCATGCAATATTCCATCAGTGGCCTAACCAACGTCCTGAACAGCCGCAGCTTGACCTCCCAACTCAATACTCTGACCAATAAAGGAAAGCATACCAAATGCCTTCTTCACTATCCTATTACCAGTGACTCCACTTTCAAGGAACAATGAACCTGCACTCCAAGGTCTCTTTGTTTAGCAACACTCCCTAGGACTTTACCATTAAGCGTATATGTCCTGCTAAGATTTGCTTTCCCAAAATTCAGCACGTTGCATTTATCTAAATTAAACTCCATCTGCCACTGCTCAGCCCATTGGCCCATCTGATCAAGATCCCATTGTAATCTGAGGTAACCCTCATCACTGTCCATTACACCTCCAATTTTGGTGTCATCAGCAAACTTATTACCTGTACCTCTTATGCTCACATCTAAATTATTTAAATAAATGATGAAAAGTAGTGGACTCAGCACCCATCTTTGTGGCACTCCACTGATCACAGGCCTCCAGTGTGAAAAACAACCCTCCAACACCACCCTCTGTCTTCTACCTTTGAGCCAGTTCTGTATCCAAATGGTGAGTTCTCCCTGTATTCCATGAGATCTAACCTTGCTAATCAGTCTCCCATGGGGAACCTTTTCGAACACCTGACTAAAGTCCATATAGATCACATCTAGTGCTCTGCCCTCATCAATCCACTTTGTTACTTCTTCAAAAAACTCAATCAAGTTTGAGAGTCATGATTTCCCACGCATCAAGCCATATTGACTATCCCTAATCAGTCCTTGCCTTTCCAAATACATGTATATCCTGTCCCTCAGGATTCCCTGCAACAACTTACCTACCACCAACATCAGGCTCACTGGTCTATAGTTCCCTGGCTTGTTCTTACCAACTTTCTTAAACAGTGGCACCACATTAGCCAACCTCTTGTCTTCCGGCACCTCAACCTGTGACTATCGATGATACAAATATCTCAGCAAGAGGCCCAGCAATCACTTCTCTAGCTTCCCACAGAATTCTAGGGTACACCTGATCAAGTCATGGAGATTTATCCACTTTTATGCGTTTCAAGACATCCAGCATTTCCTCCTCTGTAATATGGACATTTTTCAAGATGTCACCACCTATTTCCCTACATTCTATATCTTCCATGTCCTTTTTGTGGCCTCCACTGACAGTTCTGGGGTATATGTACTTCCTGCCTGTGCACCTCGCTGTTCAGCAGGAGCTCCAGGTCTCTGCCCACAAAGTGGGGTACCTGATATCCCCCGTGACTGCCAAGTCCAGGGCAAATGTCAGGAATTGTGTAGGGCATCTCCAGTCTGACAATACTTGTCCTGGTGCATAATGGCTCGATGCCAAGGATGCTGATCAATTCTCTCAAAATCAGTGGGTAGCAAATGATTCCTGGTATAGTGCACGCAAGGTGGGGTAGCAATCAGGCACAATATATATTATAGAAATGGGAATGGCAATTAATGCAAAGAGTTTGGGAAGATATGGTGAGAAAACTGACTTGGTCTGATGGTGAGAATAAACTCGACGTGACTTGCACTTGGCCACAAAGCTGTTAAGATTCAACCCCTTGTGTCATTCAGCATGAGCTTGCTGCATGATATATGTGTGTACATAGACATGAAAATTATTCAACGTTGCACACAACTAATAAAGGTGCAAAATGCCTGAACAGAAGTCCAACAGTTTGGAACACTTCAAAAGAAGCCTCCAAAAGCCTTCAATTTATTGCTGCATGTCTCTGCTCTCCAGATGGCCACCCATTGTAGCAATGACTCTTTGAACAAAAGGTTGAATAACCAATCTGGCAATGTGGCATTCTGCCTCAAGCTATTCTTTTTTAGCAATGGAACAACACAACTTTACCAGAACCCAGCAATCCTGTAATAGCTGCCAGCATTTGCTAAACAAACTGCCAACTTTAATCCTTCCCTAGTATGCCATACGTTAGACACTGGGAATGCCATTTCCACCAATTTGCAGCTCTGCTGATGCAGCTAACACTTGCTGAGCAATGGTGCAAGCAACATTCTGCCAGAATCTCATTATCCTTCCTTAAATACAAAATTTGTCACTTTAAGTGACATTTTGTGAATGGCAAAATGCAATAAGAAGTCTGTCAGAGCTCATTTGGCAGATACCAAGAGTTGTGTTACCATATTGCAGAAGCGATACAGACCAACATAAAGTGGGAGGCAAACCAAGGGTGAGATCTGTGGGCAAATTAGAAAGCAGTAATCATTCACTTATGTTGCTGGGTTTCTCAACTAACCTAAAGTAAACTCAGATTAAATACCCATTTGTGGTCAAAGTGAGTAAAAGTTTCCTGCAACCATGCTGGAATATTCCCTCGTTCTGTTAGAACTATTTCTGGATGCAATATAAGCAAGCAACCTGAAGGTAGTGAATATCTGAGGAATGGATTCATGTTGAAATAAATAGAGAAGAGGAGCACAAGGTAAAGGTGTTGGAACACCTTGGAAAATAAGGAGGTGAGCTGAAATACCACCCAAAGTATAATGCTGCAATTTTTTGTAAAGTTACTATCACCTGAAACGTTAACTCTGTTCATCTCTCTACAGAAACGGCCAGATACAAGTTTTTCTAACAATTTCTGTTTAATTTTATACTATATAGGACATGACCAACCTGGACATAAATAAACACAATTTCAAACATTGTATAATCTGAAGGTCTTTGAAATGATATTACCTAGCACTGTTTTTCCTGTGAATGCCTTTGCCTGATAGGTGTGTATGATACAAACATACTAATGATAGTGAAGTATAATGGGATGGTTTACTTTAAATTAAATAAAATAGATTCTGTGCACTGATCCAATAAATATAAATTCCCTTGGGATTGATGTGACTCAAGTTCTTTTTTTTTTGCACGTAACTAACCTGAAAAATAAGCATTTGATGGTGTCTTTATGACAAAATCATGCTAATCTAGTGAAATACTCAAGAGTGAGATAATGCAGCCTTCTAGACACAATTCATTTTACTATTTCTTGGCAATTATAATTCTTCTTTCATATATTTTCTCAATTTGCTAAGGTGAATTTTTCTTACTAAAGCTATTCATTTACTCTTCAGCCAAGTCTCAGTGCTCAATGCTCACTCTTTTCATGGTTCCCTCAGCTAGCTTCCCATTTGCGTACATTTCAAAGTCTGTGAAGTATGTCTACAATGAGCCCAGTTATTCATCTACTCATTCATATTTTGTTCATATGCTGTTCAATGTGTCGATCGTTTAATCAGATAAATGTTTATTTGCAAATTCTTTTGTTTTCTCATTATAAGAACTAGATTTCTACCCAACTCCTGTCTGTTAAAATGCCTAGTATCATTGTAAAAAACATTTAATTATTTTGTCTTTGAACAAATGGTGGATAAGTTTTGGCAGTCTCCTTATTGGCTGCCATGAACCAGCACCAAGACCTGAAACAGTCACAACCCCAATAACATTTCAAAAGTTAAAAAAATTATTTGCTGAAAGGTTTGAGCAGGTTTCACTTTTTGGTAACTATCACACTGCTTCTTTTTATTAGTTGAGGAATCTTGATGCTGATAAAGTGCTTCCATCATTAGAACATCAAAAGGTCGGCTTCTTAAAGGGACCAAAATAATCCTAAGATTTACCAAGCGGATGGCTCATTTGTCCTAGAGGAGATCAGGTTCAATAAAGCATATAAGTGCAAGTTAAATCAGAGAGTGCTCAGAGATCTTAGCACCATTTGTGGAGCAGAACCCTGCCTTGCACTATTTTACATTAATGTCACCCAAGACGGACAGGAATAGAGCATGTATGAGTGTTTTCTGTCACGTTACAGATAGTTAACATTTCCATCTATCTATTGGAATCTTACACTCAGTCTACTTAAGTTGAATCCACTTAACATTGCCTTTTTGAAGTTAGGCTATGATTAGGTTAAATATCAAATGTTATAATACAATGGTTCCAAAACAAAGTAATTGTTCTGGCTTATAATGGCATATTGACAACTGCATTATCCATTGCTACAAAGTAGCAGTGAAATGAAATAGTTTCCAGTAACAGGTCAAATTCTGCATTCCGGTCAGTCCTTAGTTTGGCTAGGATGAGCCAGTAGTTAATTGATAACCAAGTAACATAGGATGACTTCAGAGCCAAATGGAATGTTGGCGATAAATCCTAGAATTTTAAATACGGAAACATTATTTCTATACTCTGATATTTAGTGCAATACTCAAAACCTATAAACATCATTCCACTTGTAACTGTGACACAGAGCAATATCAAATCTGTAATTATTTAAAACAAATGAATTGATTGTAATATGTATTTGTAAATGACTCAAGAGATCAGATATGATAGACATGTGTCATCTGCCCTTTGTGGTATTATTCCATTTAATTTATTTTAAGTGATGTAATTTAAGGACTGCATACTCACCCACAGTGCTTCATATTCTGTGGTTTGTCCATTCGAACTGCCAATTTAATTTTCAGGTCCTGATCAATGCTGTTTTTTGAAACAATCATTTTATGCAATTCAGCTGATTTTGGGCTATTAGGTGTAGGATGTAAGACAACCTGGAAAAGAACACATAATCAATAGTATTTCACTGACTGGTGCAGACTAAATACAAACTGGATTATAGTAATTGGAAAACATAACTGAAATTTCTTTGCCAGAAAAATAAGTTGCAAATGGAAAATTAGTAGTATTCAAATTTAGCAAAAGTGTCACAGCTGAAGAATAGTGTGTCACTCTTCCTTGAATTCTAAGAGCTCTACTAAAGTATAGTGTGATGTGATTTGTGTGATTAAGAAATTGGAACAGTAGCAAAGCTGGGGTATTCATCAATAAGAATTAAGAGATGGAAACATTTCAGTAAGATGCAGTGACAATCAACCATGCAGAATGCAAGTGAAAGGAAATGTGGTTGCTAAAGTAACAATGTTTAATTTTATTTTCATAATTTGGGCTCATTTATGTTCAATTGTGAAATTAACTGTACACAATTTTCAACTGTTCCTCCATCATACCTTCCTCAACTATTTGTTGATGTCTGTAAATTGGATTTCCATCATATTTACTGGCGTCTGTGTTGTTCTTGTGCTTCTGTTTATAAGTTAAATATCAGTCTATTGTGCAGCCAATATCAGCAAACTCGTCATAAATAAACATATGAATGCAGCTTTTACTGAGCATCTGATGTTCTAACTGAACTTATATACTTGTTACAGATAATCCCGTTTTACACGTGCAATTATCTTCGCTGGTTTAGTTTATGTTGCAACTTCACTTACACATTTCATCTAGTACTGACGTACCTACCTGAGGGAAGGTGTAATGGTGATATCACTATACTTGCACTCAAAATTACTACAAATGCTCCATAGATACGTGTTCAAATTTAAATGTAAGTAATCCTTGTGGAATTGAAGACTAGTCTCAGTAATAGTGATCACTAAACCAGAGTGAATTGTCATTAAAACCCATTAGTTCATTAATATCCTTTACAGCAGGAAATCTGCAATCCTTACCAAGTACATATGGCATTACTTTCATGTGTTTGACTCTTAATTGTCCTCTGAAGTGGTCAATAGTTACTCAAGTTCAAAGGGCATTTAGAAATGGGCACCAAATGCTGACAATATCCACATCCCATGAAAGAATAAATTATAATAAATCTGTCTAATTTCACATGCTTGCCTATCACAGTTTTGAGATTAGATTAGATTCCCTGCTGTGTGGAAACAGGCCCTTCGGCCCAACCAGTCCGCACTGACCCTCCGAAGAGTAACCCACCCAGACCCATTTCCCTCTGACTACTGCAACTAACACTATGGGCAATTTAGCATGGCCAATTCACCTGACCTGCACATCTTTGGGACTATGGGAGGAAACCGGAGCACCCAGAGGAAACCCACGCAGACACAGGGAGAATGTGCAAACTCCACACAGACAGTTGACCGAGGCTGGAATCGAACCTGGGACCCTAGTGCTGTGAGGCAGCAGAGATAACCACTGAGCCACTGCACCGCCACAATGGTTTATTATAAATGCAGTTGGGCATTTGTCTATTGCTGATGTGACCATCTGTTGTTGCTCATACCTCTGTCTCTCTGCTATGTCCATTTGGCCCATGATTAGAATATTGGTTTGCCTGTTACTGATTTGCCTGTCTAACCATTATTGGAGTATTTGCCTGTTACAACTGTCCATTACCATTGATGCTGTCAGAACATTATTGCTAATACTGCTGGAGCCAAAGTTCCTGTGGTGAGGGGGATCAAATGTCTATCCATGGCGTGCCTAGAGTTAAAAGCTGAAATGAATGAAAATTCTGTGACACTGGAGTTGATATCAAATCCTAGCAAGGGAAGGATGAGGATGGATGGCAGTGAGGGGTGACAGTGAGTCTTTCATGCTCTCTCCTGAACTCTGTCAGAGATTTTGGGGCAGAGTTTCAATTGTTCCTTAGGCACTGCTGAGATTTCTGTCCATTTTCTGTTCTTTTGGCCAGCAGGAGATACACCTGCTGAGAATAGGTATCGTTCTGTACCAGACCAAGAAATGTTTTACATGAGCAGGAAATCAAATCACCTTCAAAGAGAAGGTTCTGATTTCACTTTGGGCAAAATTTGAAAATTTCTTTTTGCCTAAAAAGGGTATCTGCTTCCCCCTTTCTGTTTTCCGATCAGATATCTTTAAATGCTAACTGCTTATGGACTTTGCCAGCATTTACAACAGAAAGGTATATCACCACATGGATATTATTCATCACTGGGCAGAACAGTCATTATCTCAACTCTGCCTGGGTTTATCTGCTGCTAATACTCTCAACCATACCTTTTTGTTACATTTAAATTTCATTATTTCAACACACTCATGACCAACTTGCCATGTTCTACACTCTGTAAAGTTGTCATCATGCAAGACTCTGCTGTCCATGTTGTGTTTGCATCAAGTCCCATTCACTCAACAATACAACAATTCACTCAGGCTCCTTTAATAGCACTTTCCAAGCTCATGAATGCTACCACCTCGATAGACAAGGTAGACTGTGATGTCCCTGTACCCCAAGACTGCAGCTACTTAGGAAGGCAGCTCACCACCATCTTCACCAGAGCAACTAGAGATGGGCAATAAAAGCTGGCCTAGTCAACCATGTTCACTTTCCATAGGCAAATAGCAAAAGAAAAGCAATGCTCATAATTAGCTCACAGTATAAGCATCACCTAGATTTTCAAATCTATCCTTTGGCCTGTGGCCTCGCTATGTCTGTAACCCCAAAACTCTGAGCTAACTACATTCTTCAACTTGTAATCTCCTGAAGGATCCCTCATTTTAGATGCATATTGAAAACCGTATCTTCAGCTCCCAAGGATTCTGCAATTCCTACCCTTAACGTCATCACTTCTCTTCTTTGACATGCACTTTATTGCCCACTTCTTTGACCAAGCTTTCAATTAGCTACCCTAATATCTTCTTGTGTGGCTTGGTGTCATATTATATTTGATAATGCTCTGTGAAGTACCTTGGGTGTTTTATTACTTAAAGGCATTTTATAAATACCAGTCATCATTATAGATTCTCCATAGTGATCAAAATTTTCTCTTTCTATTTTGTTTTCTTTTTTCTTGATTCCTTTATGGGATGTGGGCATCAAAACAAAGGCTAACATTTGTTGCCCATCTCTAACAGCCTGTGAACTGAGTGGTTCACCCTAGATATTTCAAAGGAATTTTAAGGGTCATCCCATTGTTGTGGATCTGGCGTCATTTGCAGGCCAGTCCAGGTAAGGATGGCAGATTTCCTTCCCTACAGGACATTAATGACAATCTTCAATAGTTTACCATCACCAAGATTAAGACTAACTTTTATTTCCAGGTTTTAAGATTGAATTTAAATTACACCAGTTGCTGCAGTGAACCGAAATTACTAGAATATTAACCTGGCCCTCTGGATTGCTAGTTCAGTGTCATTACCACTATGCCACTGCCTGTCCAGCACTTTTAATTAATACTTTACATTTCCACTGTCTAATGTAAATGGCTGACTTAACTGTTCTGATATAGATGGCAGTCTTGGTTTACAAAAAACATTTACTTATAAAGACATTATGTTGGTTGTCAATGGGATAAAGGCCATATTCTCCCAGGCAGGTGTCCAAAGGGTGCACTTAACTGTGCTTCCAGAGGTAAACAGGATATCCTGGAATTTTGGATCCTGTATGCAGGTGTCTATTGTCATTACATTTTTAAATTTATCTAATCAGTGCCTCAGATCCTGAAATCACACTGAGTTAACAGTTATAAATAATTAACATGCTATACAATTTTTTTCTGCTTATTAATGGAACTAAGTAGATAATCTTTTCTAATTATTGATATCTCTATTGGGTATTGGGAGTTTTTTCCTTCAGCTCTTATCGGTATCCTACTTTATATGACAGCAACTACACTTCAAAAGTATGTATTCAGATATAAAGCACTTTGGGGCATCCAAACATCATTGAAAAGTGTTGTATAAATTTAAGATTTATTCTTTCTACATTTGTGGCTTAATATGTTCTAACTCGCACCAAAGCAGATTCACCCATCACCTTTGTGTTGACTGACGTATGTTGTCCTTGGATGAATTACACCTGGACTGTAACATTTTCTTCCTTATTTACAAATCCCTTGGTGGCATTGCCCTCCTCTCTAGTTCCTCTAGCCCTACATCCATCCAAAGTATCTGTACTCCTCTGTCCTGGGCTCTCGAGAATCTTAAGCTCTAATCGCTCCACCATTGGTGGCTTTGTCTTCAGCAGTCTCGGCTTGACCATTGCAATTCCCTCCTACACCTCTGTACTTCTCTTTTTTTTCAAGACACTCTTTAAATCCATCTCTGACTTAATAGCTCATGTTCTTGGTAATAGATTTTGTTCCAGAAACACTTTGAAGCACCTTGCAATATTTTATGTTAAAGACATGATGAATGTTTGAAGTAGGAACAGGAGGCTATTTGGCTCACTGAACCTGCTTTGTTATTTGATATGATCATATCCGATCCAGTTGTGACAAACCCCTCCGAATCTCGTCAGCCAAGAGTCTCTCAAACTGAATCTCCATTGGCCTCTGTGGCTTATTTCTCTGCTACAATTATAGTAGTGCCTATGTCTATGAGGGAAGTGTATAGTATTGACTCCTCTCTTACAACTGTACTGTTGTCACTGTTAAAGGGGCCTTTGCATTTTATCGATACATCACTTAACTCAGCGCTAATTAATTATGTTATTGACATCTGTATTCTAGATCTACCGGGGTCTCTGCCTGTTGTTGCTGTATGTGTCTGTATATCATTTGCTCTGTGACTGTTGACTTATTACTGTATCTCTGCAGCTTTCACAGTGATAAGGAGTTTATGCCTGAGGTTGAAGGCTCCTCCTCATGTTACTGGGTGGCTCTTCCAGTGACTGGGTGGCTGCATCTATTATCTTTGCATCCTGCTTGTGGCTAATTAGTTACTGATTCTGAAATAACAAAACATCTGCAGTCAGACAATTCATCAGTGATTATATAATCACTATAATACAACTCCTTCTGATTGCAAATCATTATTATGTATGCAAGACTGGTCTTTTTAACTGGTGTTTTAAATATGCATACAAGAAAGATACATCATCTATGCATACAAGAAAGATACATTCTGGGCGGCACGGTGGCGCAGTGGTTAGCACTACTGCCTCACAGCGCCAGAGACCCGGGTTCAATTCCCACCTCAGGCGACTGACTGTGTGGAGTTTGCACGTTCTCCCCGTGTCTGCGTGGGTTTCCTCCGGGTGCTCCGGCTTCCTCCCAAAGTCCAAAGATGTGCAGGTCAGGTGAATTGGCCATACTAAATTGCCCATAGTGTTAGGTAAGGGGTAAATGTAGGGGCATGGGTGGGTTGCGCTTCGGCGGGTCGGTGTGGACCTGTTGGGCCGAACAGCCTGTTTCCACACTGTAAATGTAATCTAATCTAAAAATCTAAAATCTAAACATTACTCATTGAAAGAGTTGAAGCTGAAAGGGTTAAATACAGACACAGTTAGAAGTGCTTGTAGTAAGATAAATGCAAGTAGATGACAAATAGTCAGTCCAGAGAGTAATTGATAGGGAGATGGGTACAGCTCAGGAGCACGTTCAGCAAAAGTAAGGAAAGTCTTGGGTGGATACAAATAATGTCTGATCTATGTACCATGGGGAATGAGTATGAGTAAATTAACATCTGGTCAGCGTACAGTTGTAAATTAAATCAGATGAAGTATTTGGCATGTATCCTGAAATGTATAAAAACTGAAAACTTGTAGATTTTTGCAGAGCCTAGTCTTAACTGATTAGGTTGACCCTCTTGTGTTCGCTTGAATAAATGATCTGAACCTTTGGCTGAGCGACCTGCTGGTTTATCAAGTTGAACGACAACATTCTGATCAGATGGAGCAATTGTTAATTAAATTATCTCTGTACTTGTTAACACATTTGCTGTTTCAAATACAACTCACTGGTTAGATTTAAAGTAGTGCATTGTGCCCATTTCTGGGCAGCACACATTTAGGAGAACTTGGCTAGGATGCAGTGTAGTTATGTAAGACTGACACCAAGGCTTAGACCAGAGAAGCTGAGGTTGGTTTGCAGAAAACAGAAAATTTAAAAGAAGGCTTTTGATAGAATAGTCAGAAAGAATCTGTTTCCACCAGTAGAATGGTCTGTAAGCAGAAGACACATTTCAATAATAGGTTAAAAAAAGCTAGCGGTGATGAGTGGAATTTATTTCACTTGGCACGTTGTTATGATCTGGAACTTGTTGCTTGAAAGCAAGATAAAATTTGACTCAATTAGCAATTTTCAACAAGGCATTGGATCTCTACGTATAAAGAGAGAAATAAAAAATGCATTGCTATGAAACAAGAGCAGGGGAGTAAGCCTAATTGGACAGCTCTGTCAGAGTGTTAGCGCAGACACAACAGGCTGAATGGTCATAGACTTACACAGCATGGAAACAGACCCTTCTGTCCAACTTGTCTGCACGGAATAGGTGTCCTCAACTGATCTAGTCCCTTTTGCCAGCATTTGCCTCTAAACCCTTCCTATTCATATACCCATCCAGATGCCTTTTAAATGCTCTAATTATGCCCATCTCCACCACAAGTTGCCCCTCAAGTCTCTTTTATATCTTTCCCCTCTCACCTTAATCTACGCCCTCTAGCTTTGGACTCTCTTACCCTCGGGAAAATACCTTGACTATTCACCCTGTCAATGCCCTCGTGGTTTTACAAACCTCCGTAAAATCATCCTTCAGCCGCCAACACTCCAGAGAAAATAGACCCAGCCTATTCAGCTTCTCTCTATAGCTCAAACCCTCCAATCCTGACAACATCCTTGTAAATCTTTCTGAACCCTTTCAACTTGAACAACACCTTTCCTATAGCAGGGAGACCAGAGCTGAATGCAGTATTCCAAAAGCGGCCTAACCAATGTTCTGTAGAGCTGCAACATGACCTCCTAACTCCTATACTCAATGCACTGACCAATGAAGGCAAGCATACCAAACGCCTTCTTCACAAATTTGTTTATCTGCAACTCCACATTCAAGGAACTATGCATCTGCATCCCTAGGTCCTTTTGTTTGGCAACATACCCCAGGGCCCTACCATTAACTGTATAAGTCCTGAACTGATTTGCCTTACTAAAATGCAATACCTCACATTTATCTAAATTAAAGTCCATCTGCCACTCCTCAGTCCGTTAGCCCATCTGATCCAGGTCCCAGAGATTATCTCCTTCACAGTCTGCTGCACCACCAATTTTGGTGTAATCTGCAAACCTACTAACCATATCTCCAATATTCATATCCAAATCATTTATAAAAATGACGAAAAGCAGTGGACCCAGCACCGATCCTTATGGCACACCACTGGTCAGAGGCCTTCAGTACGAAAGACAACCCTCCAACAATGCCTTCTGTCTTCTACCTTCAAGCCAATTTTGTATTCAGTCGGCTAGCTCCCTCTATATTCCATGTGATAAACTTGCTAACTAGTTTATCATACAGAGCCTTATTGAATACCTTGCTAACGTCCATAGAGACAATGTCTACCACTCTGCCTTCATCAATCTTCTTTGTCACTTCTTCAAAAATTCAATGAAATTAGACATGATTTCCCTCACACAAAGCCAAGTTGACTCTTCCTAATCAGTCCTCGCTTTTCCAAATGCATATGAATCCTGTCCCTCAGAATCCCCTCCAATAACTTACCTACCACTGACATCAGGCTCAGCAGTCTTTAGTTCCCTGGATTTTCCTGACTACTTTTCTTAAACAATCGCACCACATTAAGCAACCTCCAGTCTTTCAGCATGTCATGTGTGGCCACTGGTGATACAAATATCTCAGCAAGGGGCCCAATAATCTCTTCACTAGCTCTCCAAACTTGGAGAAATAAACAGTGACAGCTTCAAAAATGTCCATTTTGCTGAGGAGGTGGTGCTGGACATTTCAAAATGCATAAAGGTGGATAAATCCCAGGACCTGATCAGGCATATCCCAGAAACTTGTGGGAAATCTCCTTCTGAGTTGTAGAATTCTGAGATGCCAATTTAAATACTGACTAACTTGATGTGCATGAGCATTTCTTTTTAAACAATATTTACTGATTTTCCACATCATAGTTGTAGTCACTAATTTACAGAATCACAGAAGTGCTACAGGGCAGAAAGAGGCCTACCCCAGTTCATTAAAAGAGCATCATTCCCTCGTGCCAATCTCTGATTTCCCCATACCCATGCATATTATTTTTATCCAAATGATCATCTAATGCCCGCTTGAATTCCTCAATTGAACCTGTTTCCACCACACTTCCAGGCAGTGCATTCCATACCCTAACAACTCACTGAATGAAAAAAAACTTTTCCTCACTTCACCCTTGCATTTTTTTGCATGGGTACAAAATATAAGTCCACGCCCTCTTGTTCCTTTCAAAAGTGGAACCAGCTTCTCAGAATCTAGTCGATCCAGTCTGCTCAAATCCCTCCTGAATTTCCCCTATTCTTCTGTTTGTCTTCTACCTTGCTGATTTTTCTTTACTTTTATTGTTCTTTTGTTAGCCTCACGTGTTCTTTTGTTCCTATCTGTAATAGGTAGCACTTTTAGGGTACATTGGAAATCACAAGTAGACCTTCCTAAATACTTAGGATATCATTTCACTATCACTTGCAGTTTTTGTTCTGTTTTTAGTAATATTATGAATTTTTAACATGTGAATATGTAATATTCTAAATGATTGCTACTTGCCAACTAGAATAAGCAGAACATATTAAAAATGAAGAAACATACTTCACATCATGCTCGCAGTTCCCACTGAATAAGAAGAAAAGGAAATGGGACAGGATTTGTCACTGGGGTAGCCAACTTTCAATCCTGTTTGTGGTGCACTTGCAAGTAATTAGAATTTAACAGTTCTCCTTTTGGCAACGTTGTACGACCCTACATTCAGAGAAGAATCTCAAATGCATAAGGTTCCAATTGTGTAACATAAATAGGGACTTCCTTGATTTTCTCATCCAGTTATAGGTTTGTTAGCTCTTGTTAAACTCACCAGGGATAACCAGCACCAATCAGGGCATGACCAGATGAAGGTTAAGCCGTTAATTTTATTAAAAAGCATTATGTTACTTTGAGAGCTTATCCAATCCCCAAAAAGATAATCTTGATACTTCATTGATTTACATTTCTTTCTCCACTCCTTGCCATCATCTCTGCAAATCCCCTAAGTAATTGCCTGACCAAATCAGGGTCTGTTCCCATGATTCCTTGGTGATACTCTCTTCTTGCAGTCGTTTGCACTCCCACAAACCAGGCAAAGTTTATGTCTGTGAGTGTGTGCAAGACTCAACATCACTCCAAAGTTTCTGATTCCAGCCTTATTCTAGTGCAGCTTCAATCTTGCCCCCAAGTTGAAATTAAGCCTTTTGTTTTTTTGTGGCATATTTTCTTCACCAATTTTAGAAATTCTAAATGCTGCTACTTGTGTTTTATAATTGTTATTTGTGATTCATAGCACAATCCTTTATCTGTAAACCTTGGGATCAACTGTTTTGTGGATGAAGGATATTTTCAGTTTTTAAGATACACTTACCTTACTCTCTGTGATCTTTTATTAATTATCCCAAAATTAAAATATTCATTTAACTTTCAAACTCATTGTACCCTAGTCTATTAGGGAATAGGTTCACATTATATTTATGAAAAATCAGGTGGTATCTTGAAATTACTACAGAGAGGCCAGTATCCCATTACCAAGTCACCCTGTATTTACTAATGCACAGTAAGTACACTGGCTGTGGCTAGCCAGCTCGGAGTCAGTGCTCAACTGAGGGGATTTCAATCTCCTGGTGATATTGGTCAGCTGAAGCTTTCCTAATTGGAGATGTTAACCTGGGCCAATCAAGAACCGCATAGTTAACAAAGTCCACCTGGTTCCAATCACTACATCCCTCCCCTTCGAACCTGGGGATATAGGCGTGGTCTTTCACTTGTGGTTTCTATTCTGATGCTTTCACTCCAGGTCTGGTTCCTCTGACTTGGAGAGAGATGGCATATACTGGATTATGGCCCATCCGTGACATCTTGGAAGAGTGTCTTCCTTTTCTTCCAGTGGCAATGGTATTGAGGCAGCACCCATTTTGGATTCTGAGGATTCCTCATTACTAGACTGTGGCTTCTACAGCCCTTTGGGCTGTTCTGAGGGGCTAGGTACATTTTGTTCCTACCCATCTTGCGAGGTAACAGCTTTCAGGTGATCTGCGTGTTTGCTCTGGACTGTATTGCCAACCCAAACTTTAAGTCATAGGTCTTGACCTTGCATCAACCTTGCCTTCTACCCATACAGGGCCATATGGTTCCAACACCAAATTTCATCTGCAGAGTTCAACTGTTGTCTCACTTAGGGGAGGCATGTGGTTTGCTGCTATTTCACCCTCTCCCTGGAGGTCTTAAAATATCAGATATAAAGTGGTGGGGAGTCTTCTCCCCATCAGCAATGCTGATGGAACTTTCCCTGTTGTTGCATAAGGGGTAGTCTCATAATTAAACAGGAACTGGGACGGTTTGGTCACAATTGACATTGTAGGCTGCTTCTTTAAGCCTGCCTTCAATGTTTGGACTGTTCTTTCTGCTAGACTATTGGATGATGAATGGTACAGAGCTTGCCTTATCTGCAAGATGCCTTTGGACTTTTGGAAATGTTCAAAAATATCCCTGCTATTAAATAGCGTCACATTGTCTGTGACCAATATTTTTAGGAGTCCATGTACCGTGAATGATGCTTGCAGCTTCTCAATTGTCATCCTGAGTTTGCTGAACCAGCATTATGCATGTACAACCACTTTGAATGGATGTCCTCAATGACCAGGAACACTGAACCCATGAAAGGACCGGCAGAGTCAACATGCAATGGAGTCCAGAGTTAACCCGGCCATTCCTATAAATATGGGGTGGACTGCTAGTGGCAATTTTTGTCCTTGTTGGCACTCTGGGCACTGCCCCACCAACACATCCATATCCATCAAATGCAACTATATCTTAATCTTGGAAACCCTGGGTGAGTTTCGCCAGTATCTAGTAGCGACCTTTACTCGGGACAATTACCCTTGCTCCCCACAGCAAAATGCTATCCTATACAGTGATCTGGTCTGGCAAGGTTCAAAGTCTCAATCCTGGTTGCAAAGGACCTTCTGTTTCCCCAATTAACCTAAGGAAAGACCTAAGCTCTGGTACAGGCGTGGGAGCTGGGGCTCCTTTGGAAGAGAAAGTGAGGGTGATCAAAGGGCGTAACCTGGTTTTGTGAACTGTGATCCAGGTAGGTCACTTGGGTGCCTAGAACACATTTTTCCCATTTAAGGCGTATGTCCACCTATGCCTGTTTAAGCACTATATCCAAGCGCTCTTTATTGGTCTTCCCTGTTGTTAGCTCATCATTCAGATAAATGGCAACTTGGGGTAACCTTGTAAAATGTTCTCCATAGTCCATTGCAAAAGGGAACAGGCTGATTATTCCCCACCTGGCAGTTTTGTGTATTATTATAAACCCTTATGGATATTAATTGTAGCCTACTTCTGGGACTCCTCATCCACTCGCAATTGCGGGTAGGCGTGGCTCATGTTCAGCTTCGTAACGGATGGCCCCCACCACCAACTTTGCATACAAGTCCACTTTGCAAGTGAGCTGGAAATGTGTTGCTGGAAAGGCGCAGCAGGTCAGGCAGCATCCAGGGAACAGGAGAATCGACGTTTCGGGCATAAGCCCTTCTTCAGGAATGAGGAAAGTCTGTCCAGCAGGCCAAGACAAAAGGGATCCAAGTATTAATCCTGCTACAAGAAGCAACTTACCATTTACTTGAAATCCCCACAAAAGCAAACTGAGTCATCAGGTTTCACAATCAGTATGACCGGTGCTGCCTGTTCTGCAATGCACTGGTTTGATGATTCCTTCACTTGCCAGCCTCCTGATTTCCACCTCCACCTTTGCCACAAGGCAAATGCCACCAGGTGGGTCTTGTAAAATATCAGAATTGCATCCTGGTCAACATGTAAATTATCTTTGGCTCCTTTGATAGTCCAAAATCTTCCTCAAAATTCCTGGATATTTCATTAGAACTTCACTGAGGCAGTCATTTTCCAACTGAAAAATGTTGAGCCCAAGTGAATCTTTCACAACTCCAATAGGCTTGGGCCCAAGGCTCCGACTACCATCAGTGGTAACTGCACCTGCTTCTCATAGGAGACTAGAACTGAAATTGAACCTTTAATATGCAAAGGTTCTCCAGTGTATGTTCTCAATCTGGCTGAGCTCTTGCGCAAGCTTAAGGGCTGGAGTCCTGAGCGAGTCTTGTTAAAGAGATTCTGTAACCACAGATGCAGCTGCACTGGTATCAAACTCCATGGAAATTGGGTGACTATTTACCTAAACATTTAATTTTAATTAGTTCTGATTTGGCTTTCACTAAGCAATTTAATTGCTCCCTTCCACAAATGGAGGCTACAGGGTACCCGCTTCCGAGTTTTCCTGCTGATGTCAGGTCTTGTAGGACTCCTTTGCTGTCTTGAATCCTCAAACTGGCAGCAACTACAATGGCTTGCTGGCCTAGATCCTGAAGAACTGTTTAGCCATTTGGTCAAGGCTCAACATTATTGTAGGGTTCTACTATGGGTTGGCCTAGGGTCCCTCTGCTCAGGACATGTCCTTTGTGAGGCTCTGTGATAGTCTACACTCATATGGTGTTCCCCAAGCTCAGTTGAAAAGGTGTGGGTGTCCATTGGTATGCCCTGTAGTTCCCATGCTCCAGTTGCATTTTCTAATGACCGGGGCAGCTGCAGTGCCTGTTTGAAGTTCAATTGGGCTTCAGCTAGTAGACATTTCTGCATGGTTACATCATTAATCCCACATACTAAACTGTCTCTCAGCATCTCATTCAGGGTTTACCCAAAATCAGATGCCTCTACTAGTTGTCATACCTTCATTTAAAAACCTCGATACATATTCCCTTGGTTCTCTAACAGCTGAATAAATTTAATAGCATCTCGAGATTGGAGAATATTTGGGGGTTTAATATTCAGTAATCAACTGTTAAGGTTTTAGTGTCAAGTGCCACCAGGAAAGTTAAGCCCCTTATAACTGAAAATGACACTGGTGCACACGCAGTCAGAAGGATTACTCATTACTTTTCATCTGCTCCAATGTCATTTGCCCAGAAAAAGTATCACATTCTTTTGACATACTGAGCCCAGTCTTCGACAGTAGGGTCAAATGAGTTAAGAGGCAGGATGCCAGAAATGCTTACCCCAAGTCCAAGATGACAGTTGCGACCGAATGTTCTTCAGGCACATCCTGTTTTCTCCCATCAACACTGAAATAACTGCACAGACGCCAGTTCCTGTCACCAAGTCACCCTATATTTACTAGTGCACCGTACACTAGCTGTAGCTAGCTAGCTTGGAGTCAGTCCTTAACTGAGGAGATTCTAATCTCTTGGTTATATTGGTCAGCCAAGGCTTTCCTGATTGAGGTTGTTCACATGGGCCAATCAAGAATCTTGTAGTTAACAAGGTCCACCTGGTTCTAATTGTTACATATATATAAGCCATTTTTTGCATTATCTCTACACCTATTATTCCTCCCCAGTAGTTGCTACACTTACCACTAAGGTTTGCTCAGACCCTGTGGGGGGAAAAAACTTTGCTCGGCTTGAGCAGACATGCTGGCACACTGAGTATGGGCGTTTTGGAAAAAAATCTTCATTTATGGACTGTTCAGATCAAGTGAAGTTTGTTTTTCCCCAAAGGGCCTGCAGATCCATTTTGGTCTCGTTTTTGAAAGGACCTTTCGGTGTTTTTACTGACCTTTTTCGTTTTCATGTGTGCAGATAGAGGATAACTGACCTGTCGTGGAAAAATAAGCCAATATTGAATTCTTATAATATTTTCCAATGCTCCTTAGCACTGTAGAGGTGGAATGACTGATTTTAACTCAGGTCAACAGTACTGCAGGTAGGGGCTGAGCTAAACTGAAAACTGTTTTATTTCAGTGGTGTAAAGCTTTGGGATTTGAAAGACAAATCTTTCAGTTAAAGTGGTCTGTTTAACAAGTGATGAGCTAAAGGCCCTTTATATAAAGTAAAGTGAGCTTGCATTAGGGGACAAACAGACAAGCATTAGAGTGGAAGATTTACTGGCTGCCAGATGCAATGTTCAGAATTATACTGATCTCCTAACAGAAGATCTGACCCTTATACAAGACGAATCCATTGTTTTTCAATCAAGACGTTTTTTAATAGATTAGGAAATAAGTAAGTAAAACTGCCTTTGTGATTTTCTGAGGGATTTGGAGTGATATATCATGTGTGCTATAGGGATTGCAAAGCACTTCTTTGACAGCAGACTCTAAATGCAATCAGTACTGACTTGGCACAGTCTCACTGGCATAAATCATTAATTGCAGGAAGTAAGAAGCACTTACCCGCCCAAGTTCTTTGTCCTCCAGAGCCAATACACCAGTGCTCTCTGTGAAGAGTTTCACCTTTACTGCAGGAAGTGGGTGTGTGCTGGTGAAGTCACCTTGGGTACCCCAGCTGGAGAAAAGAAACCATTGTAGAAATTTAGTTGCTTTTAAATTCCAAAATTTCCAATTAAACGTCGGACATGAAATGTAAATTTATGGTGTAAAATCAGAACTTGGCTTTGAAATAATTTAAAATGTTAAGCTTAACTGCTAACCAATTTCATTTACATTAAAAAAAATCCTTACAGAAACTGCTAATTGAAAAATGTTTACATTGTTTAGAATTGAAAGCTAGGGTTTGGTGCACAGCTGGAGAATGAAATGGAGTTAAATCAAGAAAGGTCATGTGGAATAAAGTGAAAAGCGAAAAGCTCTAAGCACAGCAGGTAACTGTCACAATATGTAAACGTGAAACAGGACTGTGCAGAGTCACAGCCAAGTAGAGAGATGAGCTCCACTGCTCCCTTAAAACATGCTGGCTTTGTTCTGACAGAACTAGTTACTGCAAAGTAATCTCTTTGCTGGGTAAGATGCATGAACAAGCTTGTAAAGGAACAATAGGGGGGGGGGGGGTAGTGGGGAGTTAAGAAGATATGATATCAATCTAGGTAAATGTAAAATGAACTGTGCATTGTTGTATACAATAATACCAGGAAATGTGCAATCAGACTTTAATTGCAACTTATTTGCTTTCCTGGTCTTTTTTTCACAAATTTCAATCACACTGTAATTATTTGTGAAATGTATGTTCACAAAATAGCTGCAGATGTGAGTCCACCAAGCAGAAATATCCAACTAAACCATACTGTAATCAAGCAGCTGGAAAGTGAGGCCAAAGCTGTTTCACTACTAATAAATTCCTTTCAGTTTTGAACTCTATTATACAAATGCAACAGTACTACAAGGCAGTATTGCCAAATAACTGGTTAACTTTTAGGAAGGAAGGGATAGAAGGTCACTTTAGACTTGAAGTTAAAGCTTTAGGTGAGGTAGAGGAACACTGTGTTCTCACAATATAAATACACCTACAACTAAAAGTTAATGCTTGGTTAGCTTTTATGTCCTTGCTAACCTCGTGGCATTGTTTTATTTTGACAGAGATCGAATTGAAAAGTAACTCCCTTTCTCTAAACCTGGATTGAACTTTCATCAGATTACAGCATTACATTGAGAAATATCAACAAATTTCACTGTGAACACTCATTTCCAACATCTAAAACAGTAACATTCTAAAATAAAACTGGATCATTTTGGAAAATCACAGATGAAAATAGAAAATGCTGGAAATGCCCACTAGGCCTTGCAGTATCTGTGCAAACAGTCAATTTTTCAAATTGAATATAGATGTTTTCAGAAATGGAAGGATTGAACACTCAAATCAAAATGTTGATTTCATTTCTTTCATCACTGATGCTACCAAGCATACAGAGCATATGACACAGCAATTTTCACTCCATGACTTGATAAAACAGAGAAGCAGAGGCCACTCACCAAAAATGCATGATTTCAAAATAAACAGTTGCTGATTTCAGATCAGCTGCAACGGTGTAGAATCAGACCCTTCGGCCCAACAAGTCCACACCGACCTCCAACAAGCAACCCATCCCCCCTACATTTACTCCTGACAAATGCACCTAACACTACAGGCAATTTTAGCATAGCCAATTCACCTAACCTGCACATCTTTGGACTCTGTGAGGAAACCCATGCAGACACAGGGAGAATGTGTAAACTCCACACCGACAGTTACCCGAGGCAGGAATTGAACCCGGGTCCCTGATGTTGAGGCAGCAGCGCTAACCACTGAGCCACCATGCTGCCCATGTGTTATTCTATTAAATGACCCAATCTGATTGTGAGTTTGCTCCAATTCCCTTCACTTCGTTCAAATGGAGATGGTATTTGTACTAACGTCCAGTGCAACATTATATAACATTTCACTAAAAGCAAACATTCTATTCCTGCATTACATTCTTTGCGCCCGCAGTCTGGTTCCTGAACCACCTCCTGCACATCTCCCTGCTGCTAAACTATCTGAGTTTTCTTCCTCTCTGAGCGAACCTCTCACTGCATTTGTGTTCCTGTTCAGGATCCAAATACAACCAGAAGCTGAAGTTCTGAGGTTGTGGAAATAAGAGTTTCGATGGTTCAAAAGTATTGGGCTTCTTAGGATGGCTGGAAGACGATGAAATGTGCATTTTTTTAAGTTGCTACACAATCACCCATGCATGCAGCCTACAGGAAACATTACTGACCAGCCCATTTATACCCATCTGAATACTTACCACCCTACCAACTTACATCATTCGTGAAACTCTTGATCATCCTTCTTGTATTTAAGTCCAAACCATTAATGCACATCATAAACAGCAAGCACTCTAGCATTAAGCCCTGTGGAACTAATTGGAAACAAACTTCCAGTCACAGAAATATCTGTCTACCATCATCGCTTGCATTTCAGCCAATTTTGGATCCAATCATGTTAATTTCTTCTATATCTCTCAGTCCTCTGTCCTAATGTCTATATATCAATTAAAGCAAGAGAGAGCAGATACCAGAGGGTTTAACAGCCTTAAAAGTGGATAAATATACAGGCCCAGATGATGTGTATTTCAGGCTGTCGAGTAAGGCAAGGGAGGAGAAGTGATCTTGGCAGTAATTTTCATATCCAGTCTAGCCACAGGTGAAAATACCAGAGGTCGGAAGAGTGCTAACTCTGTTCCATTATTCAGAAAAGGTTTAGCATTTGAAGTGGTCTACATCGACTTTTTCCATTGTGAAGACCAATAAAAGTATTCACTGAGCTCATATCATCTCGTTTCATACGTAGACTACCTCTGTTCCCCTAGTTATTATCTTGTTATTTATATATTTAAAAATATCTTTATTTTAAACACCAATGCTTTCTCACATACTCCTTTTGCTTTCCTACTTTTCCTTTTTAAATCCTCTTGCCTTTTTAAAACTCTTCTAGGGACTCTGCCATATTGAGCCCTCTATATCATAAGAATAAGCATCTCCTTTCTTTGTAATCCCAAACTTCATGCCCCTTGGTATGTAGGGTTTGCCGGTCTTGGTCCTACCCTGTGTGTTTATCGTCCTGTTCTCTCGCTTTTGCCCCTTGAACACTGACCACTGCTCTGACAGAGGTATTCATTAACAAGTAGCTGCTCCCGGTACACTTGGACTGAATCAAATCTTATCTATCCAGAAATGGTCACAATGCCTCAGGAATCTAAAGCACTCTCTTCTGTTTCCTCTCCAGCCATGCATTCATCAGCCATGCTCTTCCGAAACTCTCTACTGCTTGGCACTGCGAGGTAATTGAGATTACTACCTATTAAGTCTTGCTATACCTAATGTCCTGCCTAAATCCCTAAAGTCTGCTTGCAGGAACCCGTTCGTCTTTCTTCCTCTGTCATTGGTCTCACTATGGACCACAACTAATAGCTGTTCACTTTCTTTCAAAATGCGCTGCAGCTGTTCTGACATTCTTGACCCAAGCATCCAAGGAAGTAACTGACCACCCTGGATTCACATCTATGGTCACAGAATTGCATGTCCATTCCCCTTGCTAATGAATCCCCTGCCACTATTGCTCTTGCACATTACTTCTTAGTCTCCGGACCACCCACAGTACAATTACCTTGACTCTGGCTTGTCTCCACACAGGAACCATCATTTGCATTGTTTTCCAAGACCAAAAAGTAGCTTGCAATTAGAATGCACTAAGGAGACTTCCTTACTACCTGTCTGGTGGCCACCCATTCTCTCCCTGCCTGCACTTCTCTATGCTGCAAAATCTGCTTCTGGGATCTCTGCGTTTGTTGCTCCTTTAAACCTCATTGCCACTTCTCCAGAGACCCACAGAGCTCCACTGCCAGTTTTTCTGCTTTTTGGATCTTTCCACAAATCACTGCTCCCTTTAACCTCAGTCTCCATTTCTGAGTCTTAAACAGTTCAACCGCCACTCTGCAGTTCTGGGACCTTTCTGCAATTGCCGCTCTCTTTAACTTCATTGGCTCCACTCCCAAGTCCCACACTAGTCTGCTGCTCATTTGATTTCTTCTATCTCATTGCTCTTGCTCTGCTTGATTGCATAGACTGCTTGCTTGGACCCTTGTTTCTCCTTCCCCCTCTTGAAAAAATTCTGAGGGATGCCCTGAGAGAGGTCTTTAAAGAAGATTTTGATAAAGTGGATACAGAGAGAATGTTTTCACATTTGAGGAAGAGCCTAAGTAGAGGCCATCAATATAAGGCAGTCACTAAGAAGTCCATAAGGAAATTCAGAAGAAACCTAAAGAGTAGTGAGAACATGGAATTTCATAGGACAGGGAACTGCTAATACAAATAGTTCAGATGTATTGCAAAGGATGCTAGACAAGCATTTCAGGGAGAAGGGAATTGATAATTCAAAGAAAAATGAAAATGAGAAAAAATGTGAGGAGTCTCAAGTGGAACCAGCACAGACTGAGATGTAAGAAAATGATGTGTTTCTATTTTTTTAGATTAGATTCCCTACAGTGTGGAAACAGGCCCTTTGGCCCAACCAGTCCACAATGGCCCTCCGAAGAGTAACCCACCCAGACTCAACCCCATCTGACTAATGCACCTAACACTATGGGCAATTTAGCATGACCAATCCACCTGATCTGTGCATCTTTGGATTGTGGGAGGAAACCAGAGCACCCGAAGGAAACCCATGCAGACACGGGGAGAATGTGCAAACTCCACACAGACAGTCGCCCAAGACTGGAATCAAACCCGGGTCACTGGTGCTGTGAGGCTGCAGTGCGATTCGCTGAGTGACCGTGCTGCCCCAATGAAGTACATTCTATGCAAGGAATCACATGTCGGACACTGATTACAAAGGTGACTTTATTTGTATCAGTCAGTCGGTATCTAGAAAAATGTAGCCAGAATGATCATTATAAAAGACTAGATGTTCTGACAAAAAAATATTTAAAATCAAAGTAAATTGGTTCAAACTCTTGAGCTGTATAATTAAATATCAAGTGCCAATTCAGTCCAGAATTTGAGGACATTTGGCCCACTAGTAAAAGTTTATGAAACACTGTAAAACTGGTTTATGAGTACATTCTTGATCTTTTTCAATCTTTATTCATTATGAAACTAGATCTCTTGCTTCAATAAAACTTTTTGTAACCATCATCTTGTTGGGATTTTTATGAATCAGTCCGAGAGTCTATTTGCCTTGTGTTATGTGAGTAAAGACACTGTACACTTTACTGCTAACAAATAGGAGGATAATAATATCCTGATTCACTGAAGATTGTTCTAATATTTTTCTCTCCTAATTAAAGATTAACTTAAGCTTCTCTGCAGCAAACATCTGACCAGCAAGTTAAGTGTTTTCTCATCATTACTTCAATGAGATAAGACTATTTACTCGAAATAGGACGAACTGTTCATGTGTCTTCTTTTCCCTGTGCAAATGCTCGTCATGAAAAGAGGCATTGGGCTGTACCTGGGCCATTTCTGAACACAATATGCAAATTGTTCACGTTATAAGCTTAATGACCATCTTTCAAAACCAGTGGGTGGTATTTCATGTCCTCCCCCACAGTGAGTTTGCAGGGAGTGTATAGTGGGGTCAGAGGGCAGGGGACAGGGAGGGATGTGGGGCACGTCTTCTCCAATTAAGTCCCAGGGTAGAAAGGCAAATAATATTCACCTTAAGTGCCTCATTATGTGTCCACTGTATGCACCCAGTGGTAGGCAGAGCAGTCCCAGTCAGGGCAGAATGTGGGCATTGCGGGGTGGGAGATCGCTTATACAAAGTGCCTAATTGGTGTCAGAAGGGATCGTCGGAGAGGCAACTCCGGCTGTTGTCACCAAACCCCCAACTGAAGCTTTATGAAACTACATTGTGAGTTTTTTTTTTGTGCACAGCTCTAACTTCCCTTACAAGAGAGAATGAAATAAAGATTTGCAAGGATGGTACATGAACTACAAACTTGTGCCAATCAGAGCGGGCTTTAAAGCAGTGACTTTACATAAGTCTTTAAAATGACTAAAAGTTTCAGTTGAATAGACAGAAAGAGTGGGCTGGATTTCTTTCCAGTGGTTTACAATCTTAATGCCAGTCTAAATCTCAAGCCAGAAACCTGGCAGTGGCTGTGATTAGATACATGTGCAATCTTCAGTAAAGTCGCCTCATGCCTGCTGATGAGGTGGGTGTTTTTTTTTCTTCTTTTTTTCTTTTTTTTTCTTTCTTTTTTTTTTAACCCCCACACTACCACCTAAGTGCGGTAGTGCTTATTTTATCCCCAGCACCCATGGTGTGTGTGTGCAGGTGTGAGACACAGTGAAGGACACAAAGTGCACCAATCTTTATTCAATTTCCACCACCAGGAAGATAGGAAAACACCCGGGTGGCCAGTGACAAACACTGCCCTTCACAGCAAGGGACAGTGCTGTGTGATCAAAACAGTGAAAGGGAGGGTAGGGACTAAATCAAAATAGAATTGGAGGGAGAAATGATGCACTCCACTCCCTGCGGCGCCCACCTCTCCAATGAGGTGGGTGTTGAGTTGAGGCCTTCAATGGTCATTAATTGACTAATAAAAGGCCTTAATTTCTGGTAAGTCGAGAAAATAATGCATGAGTCTTTTAGCCCAGTATTTAAATTGCTGAGGTGGTGGGAAAGGGGTGAGTTTGTCTCACTCAATTATTTCCCCTTCTCACCACCTCTAGGGAAGGGGAAAATCACACTTAATGTAAGCCTATGTAAAGATAAAATTACACTGGGTTCCAAAATATCAGAAAATGATTCAAATAAAGTGTAAAACAAAAATCAACATTTTCCGATGTCACAATTCAAGGCTCTAATAAGTAAAAATTTGTGCTCCCAGGATTCATATCCTCCTTCAGTAACTTGCAAATCAAACATGGCTGAAAAAAAAGTACACTTTAGTTTTATCTCCTGCAATACAAGTGATCATATGTTATAGAGACCTGAAGTTTATTTACAGGATGCCTGTGTTTTCACTGTATTTTTCATCAAATTCAAGCAGGTTTTTCATCTGTTATAAGTTTATGTTCAAGACCATCAGCTTTTTTAAGGTTCTGCTGGCCTTTTGAAATCTGGTGGTTAGTTTATGTTCTAGGTTCGTATGGATACACATTTCTGTGAAGCTGTTTGATGCACATTTTGAAAAGGATTTTTTTCCACAGCAATACATAAATCCTGCTTGAGCTGGGTCAAGATCGCAGCTTTGCCTTGTTTTGTTTCTGAAATGGAGACTTGGGAGAGTGGTGTTCAGCTGCTGGTTATTCATTTCTCAACGGAAAACATAGGGCCTGCAAATGCATGACAAGGGAGCCTAAGTCTTTTTTCCAGGTTGGGATTGGGGCATGGCTGGGGAGGGAGCAGTAGAGAGTGGGGGTTGCACCTCAGGTCTGAAGGCCTGTACTGAGCTAGAAATATTTATCATATGCATCTAAAAGGGTGGGAGCTGGGGTCTGCATAAATATCAGAATTAGTTTTCTATGTCACTTGATAAAAGGGGTAGAGTACATGTTGTATGCATTGAATCATCTATCCATGGGTCCTTAGAGTCTGTCTATCCCTTAACACCCTTGAGAAAAGTTCAATCCACTGTTAACCTATTGAAGTTTTCTAACAAATACCTTGAAATAACCACCAAATGTCCATAACTGTCCCGCACCGCCGACACAGCTTCAAAGAGGCCGGTATTCTGTCACCAAGTCAGCATTTAATTTACATGTGAACAGTCCTTGACTTTAGTAGTGCCTCTTCAAAGTAGGCTCCCAGAGTGCCAGTATCTCTGACACTTAGCTTTTTATCTCTCAGTGAGGGCTCCCGAATGGAACAAGGTTAACAGCTCCAGGGAACTCATATTCTGTGAGGTCCACCTGGCTGACCTTGTTACAATCATTACATCCCTCCCTCTGAGTCCGATGACATAGGCAGATCCTTTTTCTTGAAGATGCTCCTGGAGTGTTTTAGCACTGGGTCAGGTTCCTCCAACTCGACGTCAGATAGGGGCAGCCGGTAAAACACGGTAGCTTGCTCCTCGCACCAGTGGCGCCTTGGTAAATTTTACTCTCTTCAGCAAAAGTGTCGAGGTGGCTATATTAAAACATTGAACATAGAACATTACAGCGCAATCCAGGCCCTTTGGACTTCAATGGTTTCGTAGGTTGGCACATCAATCAGAAGCCTATCCATCCTACACTATTCCCTTTTCATCCATATGTTTATCCAATGACCATTTTAAATGTTCTTAAAGTGGACGAGTCTACTTCTGTTGGAGGCAGGGCATTCCTCGCCCATGCTACTCTCGAGTAAAGAAGCCACCTCTGACATCTGTGCTATATCTATCACCCTCAATTTAAAGCTATGTCCCCTCATTCTAGCCATCAGCATCTGAGGAAAAAGGCTCTCACTGTCCACCCTATCTAACCCTCTGATTATCTTATATGTCTCAAATCCATTATATATCAGCGGGGGCCTGCAGGTTAAGGCCTCCCTGTACATGGATGACGTCGCTGGTTTTCTCCTCGGATCCGCTGTCCGTGCGCAGACTCATGTGCATATGTGACCAGTTCGAACGGGCCTTGGGGGCCAAGGTAAACCGAGGCAAGAGCGAGGCCATGCTCTTCGGGAACTGGGCCGACCAATCCTCGATCCCCTTCACCGTCAGGACCGACCACCTGAAGGTGCTGGGTATTTGGTTCGGGGGGGTTGGGGCGTGCGCCAAGTCTTGGGAGGAGCGTATCAGCAAAGTGAGGCAGAAACTGGGCAGATGGAAGCTACGGTCGCTCTCCATCGCGGGAAAAAACCTGGTCATCAGGTGTGAGGCACTGTCATTGCTGTTATACGTGGCACAGGTCTGGCCTATTCCCAGAACCTGTGCCGCTGCAGTCACCCGGGCCATCTTCCAGTTTATATGGAGGTCAAAGATGGACCGGGTCCGAAGGGACTCGCTGTACAAAGATCTGGGCAATGGGGGAAAAAGTACACCCAATGCCACCCTCACCCTGATGGCCACCTTTGTATGTGGCTGCATCAAGCTGTGCGTGGATCCCCGGTACGCAAACATCAAGTGTCATACGTACTGAGGTTCTATCTGTCCCTGGTGTTGCGAAGAATGGGCCTGGCCTCGCTGCCGCGGAACACTCAGAGTAGTTGGACTGTTCCGTATCACATGTCCTTCGTGGAGAAGCTTATGAAGAAAAACACCTTTGACCACAAGTCCATCAGGAAGTGGTCAGCACATAGTGTCCTTGAGACCCTTCGGGAAAAGGAGAGGGCGGATCCTATCTAGCGGTTCCCTGAGCAGACTGTCAAAGCCATTTGACAGAATGCCTCATTGCCAGAACTTTCCAACAAGCACCAAGACATGGCTTGGCTGGTGGTGAGAAGGGCTCTGCCTGTGAGATCCTTTATGCACGCCCAGACTCTCAGCTGCACTGCATGCTGCCCTCGAAGTGGCTGCGGAGGGACGAGACTGTCACACACCTCCTTCTGGAATGTGCCTACGCAGAAGAAGTCTGGAGAGGTGTTTGTCGAGGTTCGTCCCGAGCCACGCCGTGATGCGGGACTCCGTGCTCTACGGCCTGTTCCCCGGGACGCACACCGAGACGAGCATCAAATGTGCCTGGAGGATCATCATATCGGTGAAGGACACTCTCTGGGCGGTCCGAAACCTGTTGATCTTCCAACTGAAGGAGTTGACCCCGACTGAGTGTTGCAGACTGGCACATTCCAAGGTCCAGGACTACATGTTGAGGGACGCGCTGAAGCTTGGGGCAGCTGCCGCCAAGGCGCGGTGGGGAAAGACCACCGTGCAACATCTGCCTGCCTAAAGAAGAACAGGGGGCCCATACAGTCATTTGGGCTCTGCTGACGCCTCAGCTAAAAATGTAATCGTACAGACCTGTAAGTAGGAATGATTACTCGGTTTTCGGTATGCAAACAAATGGAATGTTTACATATGTATGGCATGTCCAGTTGTACAGATCATCAAAGTATTTTATGAATAAAGTATATTTTTGAAATAAAAAAAAGTCTCAAATCTTATATTTGTCATGCGCATCTCTGATTCTAAGGACTCATCAATGCTTGACTGAGAGGGTAAACCCATGGGTTCTGGAAGATTTTCCAACCGGTCCGAGAGGCAGGGCATGTTTTGCTCCTGTACCGTCTGTGAATTCGTGGCTTTCATATGGTTCACCTGCTTGGACCGTTACACCTACCAAACTTTATACGTCACTGGTCCTGAGTGATGATCCAAGCTTCCCAAACAAAGGCATGATGTATAAGATTCTTACCCCAACTCAAAGATCGCTTTTGCGAGTGAGGTTCTTCAGGATCGTGGTTTACTCTCGTAACCCCTGAAATAACTCCACAGTGGCCAGTATCCCATCACCAGGTTACCCTTTAATTTGCACCTGAACAGTCCTTGACTTTAGTACTGTGTTAGTCTGAGTCAGCTCCTAGCTCTCTGACACTCATCTTTTTATCTGTCAGCCAGAGCTCCCTGACTGGACCAGATTAACAGCCTCAATCAGGTGGCTGACCCTGGTTACAATCATTACATCCCTCCCCCTCCTCTGGCACGTTTCCTTCCAGGTCTGTGCTGTCAAGTCAACATCTTCCCTTTCACAAGCAAGCAGCATACAGGGGCTCAGCAGCACCAACTCAATGAGATTCAGGCCTTAAGTCCTCACTTCAATGACTTTATAGCTACTTTGGCAGGAGTTGAAGGGTGATCCGTTTAAGTACACAGAACTTTGTGCTGGCTTTAATTACCGTCTGATGTAAGTAGGGGGTTACATTTTATAAAACGCCTACTGGTTCATTAAGCCCACGGGTATTCAGTAGGAATGTATGCAGGTGGCAGCTACTGCTGTTTGAGATTCACAAGGCTGTAAGTCTACCATTGTCCAAAAGATTGGTTTCTATTAACACCCACAGTGAAAACAAAATGAGCTTTTCTCTGCATGCAAAAATTAGTCAGATACAGGATAATAACAAGGGGCAAAAGGTAAAACTCTGAAAAAAATACAAAAACAGTATCTTCAGCAAAATCAGGTAGCATGAAGTGATAGCCTCCATGTAACTATTTTAAAATAATCAATATTTGAAAAGAAAGTTCAAATTAACATCTAATTCATATTATCATTGTTATTTGTTTGTCATGGGGGAGAAAGCAGCTGCTAATCATGGGTTGTGAGTAACTTTTTGAAGCCTGGCATTTATTGGCTAAGCTTGGTTGTTTTATGATGGTATGAAGAAGGGCCTGTGCCCGAAACGTCGAATCTCCTGTTCCCTGGATGCTGCCTGACCTGCTGTGCTGTTCCAGCAATAAAGTTTCAACTTTGATCTCCAGCATCTGCAGACCTCACTTTCTCCTGTTTTATGATGGTATCTGTGGGAAGCTAGAGAAGTGATTGCTGGGCCTCTTGCTGAGATATTTGTATCATCGATAGTCACAGGTGAGGTGCCGGAAGACTGGAGGTTGACAAACATGGTGCCACTGTTTTAAGAAGGGCGGTAAAGACAAGCCAGGGAACTATAGACCGGTGAGCCTGACTTCGGTGGTGGACAAGTTGTTGGAGGGAATCTTGAGGGACAGGATGTATGTGTATTTGGAAAGGCAAGGACTGATTCGGGATAGTCAACATGGCTTTGTGTGTGGGAAATCATGTTCACAAACTTGAGTTTTTTGAAGAAGTAACAAAGAAGATTGAGGGCAGAGCAGTAGATGTGATCTATATGGACTTCAGTAAGGCGTTCGACAAGGTTCCCCGTGGGAGACTGATTAGCAAGGTTAGATCTCATGGAATACAGGCAGAGCTAGGCATTTGGATACAGAACTGGCTCAAAAATAGATGACAGAGAGTGGTGGTGGAGGGTTATTTTTTCACACTGGAGGCCTGTGACCAGTGGAGTGCCACAAGGATCGGTGCTGGGTCCTCTACTTTTTGTCATTTACATAAATGATTTGGATGCGAGCATAAGAGGTACAGTTAGTAAGTTTGCAGATGACACCAAAATTGGAGGTGTAGTGGACAGCGAAGAGGGTTACCTCAGATTACAACAGGATCTTGACCATATGGGCCAATGGACTGAGAAGTGGCAGGTGGCGTTTAATTCAGATAAATGCGAGGTGCTGCATTTTGGGTAAGCAAATCTTAGCAGGACCTGTAGACTTAATGGTAAGGTCCTAGGGAGTGTTGCTGAACAAAGAGACCTTGGTTCATAGCTCCTTGAAAGTGGAATTGCAGGTAGATAGGATAGTGAAGAAGGCGTTTGGTATGCTTTTCTGTATTGGTCAGAGTATTGAGTACAGGTCATGTTGCGGCTGTATAGGACATTAGTTAGGCCACTGTTGGAATATTGTGTGCAATTCTGGTCTCCTTCCTATCGGAAAGATGTTGTGAAACTTGAAAGGATTCAGAAAAGATTTACAAGGATGTTGCCAGGGTTGGAGGATCTGAGCTACAGGGAGAGGCTGAACAGGCTGGGGCTGTTTTCCCTGGAGCGTCGGAGGCTGAGGGGTGACCTTATAGAGGTTTACAAAATTTTGAGAGGGGGTTGGGGAGTCCAGAACTAGAGGGCATAGTTTTAGGGTGAGTGGGGAAAGATATAAAAGAGACCTAAGGGGCAACTTTTTCACGCAGAGGGTGGTATGTGTATGGAATGAGCTGCCAGAGGATGTGGTGGAGGCTGGTACAATTGCAACATTTAAGAGGCATTTGGATGGGTATATGAATAGGAAGGGTTTGGAGGGTGCTGGCAGGTGGGACTAGATTGGTTTTGGATATCTTGTCAGCATGGATGGGTGGGACCGAAGGGTCTGTTTCCATGCTGTACATCTCTATGACTCGAAGTAATTTGGATTTACTTTTATCCACTGGCTACAGTCAGACCGAGTGAAAGAAAGATGGCTTTGGTTGTTGAAGGTCAATCATTACATCCCAGGACATTGTAGAATTTCTCAGGGTAGTGTCCAAGGCCTAACCATTTTCAGCTGCTTCATCATTGACCTTGCCTCTATCATAAAATCAGAGGTAAGAGTAATTGCTGATGGTTACACAATGTTCATGATGCATTTGTGTCATACAAGAACCAGGCAATGACCATGAGTAACTACAGTGAATTTAACCATCTCCCCATGACTATCAATGCCGTTACCATCTTTGAATGAACTACTGTAAACAATATTAAGGGTTACTATCAACCAGCTCTATAAATACTGTGGCTACAAGGCAGGTCAGACGAGAGTTCTTTGGCCAGTAGCTCACCTGCCGGTCTCCCAAAGCCTGGCCATGTTTTACAAGCCACAAGTCAGGAACGTTATGAAATACTTCCCACTTGCCTGGATGAGTGTAGCTCCAACAATATTGAAGCAGCACAACACCATCTGGGCAAAGCAGCTTGCTTGACTGGCATCTCATCCATCACCATTGATGCTGAACACCAGCAGTGTGTGTACTATCTGCAAGATCTACTGCAGAAATTCACCATATCTCTTCAAAAGCATCTTGTGAACACACATCTCTACCAGCGAGAAAGACAAGCCCAGCAGGTGCACAAGGGCACCATCTGCATGTTCTCTCACAATCCCACATCACCCTGACTTTGAACTATATCACCACTTTGTCACTGTTGCTGCATGTAAATCCTGGAACTCCCTTCCTAATAGCACAATGAGTGTACACAGACTGCAGAAGTTCAAGAAGGCACTACCATCCACTCAAGGGCAATTAGGGATGAGCAATAAATGCTGGCCCAGTCAACGATGCCCACATCCCCATTAGAAATAAAGAAAGCTATCACTCGCTGCCAACTGGTTTCCTGTGAATAAGCAAACTGGGAGTCTTTTATCTCAGGTATGATAAGACTTCCTGTGTTTCTGATGAGAATAACCTTTTGTATCTTTTGTTAGTAAGTTACATAGTCCTTAGTTGTTACATAAATGCATGTTTTTATTTTGTTTCTAATTAATAAACCTCCATTATTCATGATCATAATCATTCAATAACAGTGCCCTGCATCCGAATTAAATGGTTTTAAGAGGCTATTTCAGAACTTTTAATTAAGCATGCAAAAACAAACTGAACTGCCCTTCTCAAACTTATGGTGGGTATTTCTAGATTAAAGAAAAAATGAATTCAATCCCTTAAGCTGTCAACAAGGTGGGAGCTCGGTGTTATCAGTCCAGGCTTCTGGACGATTATGCCATTAATATAACCACGACACTGCTATAATTTTAAGAGTTGTTGGGTGAGAGTTCATTGCTACTAAACCAGAAGCTTTTAAAATGAAAACCGAACAAAATAGAACATAGCACAGTATCTAACTGCAACAACCTCCACCATATCAAGCTTAATATTGTAAAAGGATACTGACTTTGGTAGAATTTGCTTTCTTGTGCACCATCATAGCCTTTTGGAAGTATAACAACATTTAGCTGCCATCTTGCCCATCTGCTTTTATTCTCTTGGGTATTACAGTCACCCAAACACTTTATTCCCTTAACCTTTAACCACTGTATAGAACAAGCATAGGAAGTAAGTGAGCCCACTGGTATGTAGTTTTATTGCTCCTTCTCCACGTACAGGGCTCAGACAGAGGGCAAGTAAGGAGATTATTAGCTAAACTGAAGAGTGGATGAAAACAGACCCCAAATGCATCAGGTATGCAAAATTTGGAAGTCAAGCCCATCATTACTTTGTAAGTAGGAAAGCCATGATTACTGAGCAGGAAAGACCACGACAAATGAGCAGGACAAATCTTATCACAAGCAGGAAAGGCACCACTTATTCCACAGCCTCTGTATACAAAGATTTTGGGTCTATTGGGCATTAACTTGAAATTTGATGTGAAATTTAAATCAAATTTGTGCATAACATATTTGATTGTGCTGCCTTTGAGATTTTTGAACCAAATGTAATTAAAAATCTCGACAAGTCCTTACTCTTGACTCTATTTACTTGCAAACTTTGATGTCAGTAGCTGCAAGGTGATAAATTAAAGATCATATAGATGAAGCATAAGCTGAAGGTCATGTGAATCTTGAGCCTAGTTATTCAGATGCAGAGATCAATCTCTCCAAGGGCCTGACTATCAGACTCTCACTTGTGAGCAGTTAGGTTCCATTCTCTGGAAGTATCCCACAACTCTGAGCTCGAGCTCAAGCTCAATCTCAAAACAAGGCCTACTATACCACCTTTGATCAGGGTGTGACAGGATGGGGAGGGGATGTAGGGAAGTGTGGACATGGCACAATCAGATCCAGCATGAGGGAGATGAAAAATAGAGTTTAGGTTCCCATGTTTGTCTTTTGTCTTTTGACGCTTTCTGCAAAGTGAATCTGTGTCCATGTCACTTCATGATCAGGGATTTCTAACTGGAGTAACATTGAGGAAATGTGTAAAATTGCAGATTACATAGATTAGGGTGAAATTCTGTTAAAATTGTCGCAGGCGATTTTGAGTGGGACTCTGGACATGATAAGGTGTAACAGTGACTTGTGTGATAGTGAATGTCCATGGATCCAGACTGTAGTTTAGAAATTTGGAGCAAGGAAAATAATAATGAAGAAGTAGTGTACATGGTTAAGACTCAAATTTGAAGTAGCAAGGCAGAGGTGCAAATCCAAATGCTGAAAACTGATAATTTGGCCTTAATTCCTGGAGAGTCAAGGCAGTCATTAGCAAAAATACGAGAAAGCTCTTGCAGGGCAATGTTTTGATGCTGTTTTGTAGTGATTTTTAAATCAGGCTCTCCATAAAACAAGTATCAGTTATAATCATTGCTCATATAAGATTTCAGCATTTCAAGGCACACCTTTCATACTGAAATCTTTCTGAAGGAATGGATGATACATAAGCTCCACTTCTTAACTGCGAATGGCTTCCCAAAGATTAATAAAGGGAAATAATAATATGACTAAAATAGGTTAACAACTGCCACAGGGAGATTTTCTTGGATGCAAGACAAAATCTTAAAGGGAGATGTTCCCTTACTGAAAGGGAGTTGTTCTCAAAAAATGGATTACTGCAATCAAATTGTAAATAAAGGCTGCCATTAACTATCATTACTCACTCCTTATCAATTCAACTGGAACTAAAAGAATAGTGACTCCCTAAAGGAATTAATTTTATTTATAACTTGGTTTTATTTGTTCCCACAATTTCACAACAATCTGGCACTTGGTTTTGGTAATTGGCCTTTGTTAGAGGTGTACAATGATGAATTGGCAATTCAATTTACACCCTACTAGACATCAATAGAAAAAAAAATAGAAAGAATTCTGATGAAAGGTCATTAGCCTGAAATATTTAACTGTTTCTCTCTGCCTGACCTGTGTGATATTTCCAGCATCCCAGAGGACTTTACTTTGGTGTTGACGAAAAAAAAGGACCAGAATTTAAAAGCGACTTCAAATTCACAGCAAAAACCTAAAGAACTGCGGATGCTGTAAATCAGAAACAAAAACAGAAATTGCTGAAAATACTCAGAAGGTTCAGCTTTTCCAGCAATTTTTGTTCAAATTCAGGGTATCCTTTTACAGTAACCGCTAAAGACCAGTCACCTCCAGTGAACAGATGAAACCACGGGACAGGATTTTAGGTTTTGGATTAGAGCCCCAAAATGGAGGTCACACATTGGAGGAAACAATTCCTCAGCAGTGGTTTTCTCCAAATTGACCAATTAGAAGCTTTGGAGTCAGCTCTCCCACCATCCTGAGGGATGGTCTCTGCAACTTTTATAATTTGGAATTACAAAATCAGTAGCTAGGCCACACGGGGCAGCCAATGACTGTAGTTTTAGCCAGTAGGAGGCCTGAATACTTTCTGGAATTCTAACCCACAGCCTGCCAACAGCAAGCAGTTGGACTGTTCCTGCCTGTTGACTGGAATCTTTCTTCTGATCACTTCACTTGCAGGGAAATGACCCAGGGGTGGGATTGTGTTAGGCAAACTGACATTATGATCGAAGTTGCCCAACAATGGCTAACAAAAGAAATCAAAGACAGCAATACATCCAATTTATTACCATTAATCCATTTAGAAGGACAACATCAGCATATACAGCGGAACACCACCACCTGCACATTTCCCTCCAAGCCACTCACCGTCCTGACTTAAAAATAGTTCACTGTCCCTTCAGTGTCACTGTATCAAACCCCTGGAATTTCCTCTGTAACAGCATTGTGAGTCCACCTACACAAAATGTACTGCAGCAGTTCAAGAGGGTATAGCTCAACATCACCTTGTCAAAATTAGAGTGGTGCTGGAAAAGCACAGCAGGTCAGGCAGCATCCGAGGAGCAGGAAAATCGACATTTCGGGCAAAAGCCCTTCGCCACTTTGTCAAAGGAAACTGGGGAATGGCAGTAAATATTGGGCCAGCCAGTGATACCATATCTCTGAATGAGCTTTTTTAGAAACAGAGGTGTCAGTGGGGGAGCACTTTGGGGCCAGCGACCATAATTCTATTAGATTTAAAATAATTATGGAAAAGGATAGACCAGATCTAAAAGTTGAAGTTCTAAATTGGAGAAAAGCCAACTTTGACAGTATTCGGCAAGAACTTTCGAAAGGTGATTGGGGGCAGATGTTCGCATGTTAAGGTATCACTGGAAAATGGGAAGCCTTCAGAAATGCGATAATGAGAATCCAGAGAAAGTATATTCCTGTTAGGGTGAAAGGAAAGGCTGATAGGTACAGGGAATGCTGGATGAGCAAAGACATTGAGGGCTTGGTTAAGAAAAAGAAGGAAGCATATGTAAGGTATAGACAGGATAGATCGAGTGAATCCTTAGAAGAGTATAAAGGCAGTAGGAAAATACTTAAGAGGGAAATCAGGAGGGCAAAAAGGGGACATGAGATAGCTTTGACAAATAGAATTAAGGAGAATCCAAAGAGTTTTTCCAAATACATTAAGGACAAAAGGGTAACTACAGTGAGAATAGGGCCCCTCAAAGATCAGCAAAGCGGCCTTTGTGTGGACCTGCAGAAATGGGGGAGATACTAAATGAGTATTTTGCATCAGTATTTACTGTGGAAAAGGATATGGAAGATATAGACTGTAGGGAAATAGATGGTGACATCTTGCAAAATGTCCATATTACAGAAGAGGAAGTGCTGGATGTCTTGAAATGGGTAAAGGTGGATAAATCCCCAGGACCTGATCAGGTGTACCCTAGAACTCTGTGGGAAGCTAGAGAAGTGATTGCTGGGCCTCTTGCTGAGATATTTGCATCATCGATAGTCACAGGTGAGGTGTCTGGAGGTTGGCTAATGTGGTGCTACTGTTTAAGAAAGACAAGCCAGGGAACTAGAGAACAGTGAGCCTGACCTCGGTGGTGGGCAAGTTGTTGGAGGGAATCTTGAGGGACAGGATGTACATGTATTTGGAAAGGTAAGGACAGATTAGGGATAATCAACATGGCTTTGTGCGTGGGAAATCATGTCTCACAAACTTGATTGAGTTTTTTGAGGAAGTAACAAAGAGGATTGATGAGGGCAGAGCGATAGATGTGATCTATATGGACTTCAGTAAGACATTCAACAAGGTTCCCCATGGGAGACTGATTAGCAAGGTTAGATCTCATGGAATACAGGGAGAACTAGCCATTTGGATACAGAACTGACTCAAAGGTAGAAGACAGAGGATGGTGGTGGAGGGTTGTTTTTCAGACTGGAGGCCTGTGACCAGTGGAGTGCCACAAGGATCGGTGCTGGGTCCACTACATTTTGGCACTTACATAAATGATTTGGATGCGAGCATAAGAGGTACAGTTAGTAAGTTTGCAGATGATACCAAAATTGGAGGTGTAACGGACAGCGAAGAGGGTTACCTCAGATTACAACAGGATCTGGACCATTTCGGCCAATGGGCTGAGAAATGGCAGATGGAGTTTAATTCAGATAAATGTGAGGTGCTGCATTTTGGGAAAGCAAATCTTAGCAGGATTTATACACTTAATGGTAAGGTCCTAGGGAGTGTTGCTGAACAAAGAGACCTTGGAGTGCAGGTTCATAGCTCCTTGAAAGTGGAGTCATAGGTAGATAGGATAGTGAAGAAGGCGTTTGGTATGCTTTCCTTTAATACTCAGTTGGGAGGTCTTGTTGCGGCTGTACAGAACATTGGTTAGGCCACTGTTGGAATATTGTGTGCAATTCTGGTCTCCTTCCTATTGGAAAGATGTTGTGAAACTTGAAAGGGTTCAGAAAGGATTTACAAGGATGTTGCCAGGGTTGGAGGTTTTGAATTTTAGGGAGAGGCTGAACAGGCTTGGGCTGTTTTCCCTGGAGCGTCTGAGGCTGAGGGGTAACCTTATAGAGGTTTACAAAATTATGAGGGGCATGGAGAGGGTAAATAGGCAAAGTGTTTTCCTTGGGGTCAGGGAGTCCAGAACTAGACGGCATAGGTTTAGGGTGAGAGGGGAAAGATATAAAAGAGACCTAAGGGGCAACTTTTTCACACAGCGGGTGGTATGTGTATGGAATGAGCTGCCAGAGGAAGTGGTGGAGGCTGGTACAATTGCAACATTTAAAAGGCATTTGGATGGGTATATGAATAGGAAGGGTTTGGAGGGATATGGGCTGGGTGCTGACTGGTGGGACTAGACTGGATTGGGATATCTGGTCGGCGTGGACGGGTTGGAGTGAAGGGTCTGTTTCCATGCTGTCCATCTCTATGACTCTATGAGAAGTCATATCAAACTGCTGGAAAAAGTAACAAGCTGGGAGCGGTTTAGAATTTGGCAAAGGAGGACAAAGAGGCTGGTTACGAGGGGAAAATAGGCTATGAGAGAAAACATGCAAGGATCATAAACGTGCACGGTATGAACTTGTATAAGTATGTGAATATAAATCAGTTAACAAAAGCCACATGCACCCTTACAGTCTGCAATGGGAGAACTGGTAATGGAAAACAAAAAAGTGGCAGATCTATTAAAAACTACTTTTGTTTCTGAATTCACAGAAGACAACAAAAATAACTTGTTAGAGGTACCAGGGAAATAAGCATCTATTTGAAAGCAAGAATTGTAAAACATTACTATTAGTAAAAAGGGCTCGAAAAAGTTTTAGGACTGAAAGCTGATAAATCCCCAAAGCTTGATAATCTATACCATAGGTCACTAAGGAGGTGGCTATAGAAATATTGGAGATTATCTTTGAAGATTCTGAAATAGTCCCAGCTAAATGGAGGGTGACTAATGCAACCCCACTGCTTAAGAACAGAGAGAAGTCGAAAACTGGGCATACAGACTGGTTCGCCAAATTGCCCAAACTGTTAATGGGTGGGTAACACTACTTAGAAATGCCAATGGGGATTTCACAAAGTCAACATGAATTCAAGAAAAGAAAACTATGTATCACAAACAGCATTAGCACAACATAGTGGAATAGATAAGGGAGAACCAGAAGGTATGGTATATTTAGATTTTGAAAAAGCTTTGGATAAAGCCTCACATAAAAGGTTAATGTACAAAATCAAAGCACATGGGATTGATGGTAATCTAGGGGCATAGTTTGACAATTTATTAGCAGAAAGGAAACAGAGTGTAAAAATAAATTAATTATTTTCCAAGTGGGAGGCAGTGACAAGTGGAGTATTGTAGGGATAAGTACCTGGGTTCCAACTATTCACAAAATATCCGAATGATCTTGACAAGTGAATCAAATGTAATATTTCTGAGTTTGTTGACAACATAAAAATGTGGGATTGTAAGTGATGAGGAGGATGTTTTAGATGAATTGAGTGAATCGACAATTATTTAGCAGATGGAGTATAAAGTGGATTAGTGTAATGCTGTCCACTTTGGTAGGCAAATCAAAATTGCACAGTATTATTTATAGGTGAAAGATTGGTTCAATGAGACCTAGGTGTCCTTGTACATTGGTCATAGAAGGCAGACCCAGGAAGTTAGTAAGAAGGAAAATGGCACATCGGGCTTCATTGCTAAAGGGTTTGAGTTACCTGACAAGGGAGTTGCAGCTGTGCAGGGCTTTGGTGAGACCACACTTAGGAGAACTCTGTGCATTGTCTTCTTATCTAAAAGATATACTGGCCAGAGGGGGAACACAGTGGAAGTTCATCAGATTGATTCCTGGGATGAGGAGAGAGTGAGGACTGCAGATGCAGGAGAGTCAGCGTCGAAAAGTATGGTGCTGGATTAGCACAGCAGGTCAGGCAGCGTCCGAGGAGCAGGAGAGTTGACGTTTCAGGCATAAGCTCTTCTTCATTCCTGAAGCAAAAATTCGAATAGGGCAGGACAAACTTAACACAGTGATGCAGTTTCCCATCGCTGGTGTCCAGAACCATTGTCTCAGTCCAAAATACCCAATATCGTGAGACAAAGAGGAATTTCTACTGTCAGTGGTGGTTCTGTTGTAGAATTCTCTATCACAGAAGGCTGTAGAAGCTAAGTCACTGACTATTTTCAAGAAAGAAATAGATTTCTCAAGACTAAAAGTGTCAAGGGGTATGATGAAAGAGCAGGATTATGGCTTTGAGATAGAAGGTCAACCTTAATAATGTTGAGTAGTGGAGAAGACCCGATGGGACGAATGGCCAAAATCTAATCTATTTTTATATTCCAGTTTGCATTCACTGGAATCTATAGTTATCCCCATTTCTGAATGGAAGTTGGAGACTGACTGAGGTTGGGTGGGATGTAGACTTTTTGAAATTTAACAAATAAGGTCAGATATTTCAATTTGTTAACAGGACTGACTGTTTCAAAATTGGTGAGGTTCTTTATTATTTTTGCCTGCTGGCCAGCTTCCCAAGAACTCGAGAAACATTGCAGCTGCAGAGAAGTGAGAAAGACCAAATCCATCGCCATGACTTCCTCTGGGCTAGTCGGAGTATGAAAACATTCCCCCATCTCACCAGCTAACCTGCTGTTTTTATTATAGAATCCCTAATATATGCAAGCAGGTCACTGCATTAATCAGCTGGGGCCAACCCCCAACGTATCCTCCCATTGCTCCAGGATCAATTATACAGCCACCTCCTTATTACCCACATCTTCCCAAAGCCTGTGTTAGCATTTGCTCGCCTCCACAATCGCTCACTCCTTCACTTTACTCTGTTTCCCAACTTTGGCCCAACAGCACACTCTTCCAGTTGGTATCCTGGGAGCCTCACAATCTGTTTGGCTACTGGTCAGAACAAAATGGCAGCTTTTTAGGGATAATTGTAATCAACCTATTCAGAGACATTGCTTTTCTGGAGTAAGTGGGATTTTAACCCAGGCCTTATAGCTCAGAGGTAAAAATACTTATACTGCACCACAAGAGACCCTGATGGCAGTATTCCTGGGTCTTCAACAATGACTAATCCATCTGGTTTTCATCCCTCCTGCCTCCCCACCTTCATTAGAAATGTGTGCCTTAGATTTACAAAGTTAGTCTTTGGCTTTGAATTAGTTATACTGAAGCCTGAACAAAGCATTAACAGTATGAAACAACCAAAAGACTGGACTACACCATTGCAAACATGTAATTAATGAGGAAATTAAATAACACATAACAATCTCTTTAAAATACGAATGGCTCATTTAATAAGCATGGGCTGAGACAATAAGAAAAAAAAGCACAGTTGCCAGATAACGGTTCGATAGGGTCACATCCAATGAGGTTTTTGGTTATGAATGAAACAAAATAAGTATTTTAAAGACATTGAAATGCCATGCTCTCCCAGGCTTCTGAATTTGTAACACCACACCCTGACAGCTGAATCATTATGTATACAGATAAACTGACTCATAAAACAATACCAGAACAGTAATCACGTAGATTTTATAGTCACCACGGTTAGTGCATTGGAACAGAACAGGTGCTGGGGAGCTATATATATTTAGTTAATAAAAATGTGAGAGCTTTTAACTCTTTCTCCCAACTGTGCATAAAGTGTATGTGGAAACTGAAAAATTGTTCTGTTATTTATATAGAATGCCAACTGTCATTTAAGTATTTCTAATACCAATAGAACAAAATAATCAAAAACGAGAGGAGATTTAAAAGGTGAGTTCTTACAATACAAACTTTCACAAGGTCAAGGCTTTTGACCTACTCCATTACAATTAGCATTGCAGTTGCAATGAATGGTGGTACTTAGTTTTGAAGCATGGACACTGTCTGAATTGGAATAAGATGAAATAATGGATGTCAGGAAAGTCAGAACATTCTGTGATCGGACTAGCCCCACTGTTATAAAGCAGCTAACCGCATCTGTGGACGTTGGTATGCCTTCTGAAAGTGACCATGGGGATCTGGCTTTACAAGCTCAGGTATAAGTTGGAAGTCAGTGCTTTACATTAAAATACTGCAATTGACTTGTACTATAGGTGGTAATTAAAGTAGCTGTTTGTGAATTATTTGCCTTTGACACTTCCCAGGCTAGATTGGTTCAAACTGCAGACAAGTGCTAATTTGTTGCCCAAATGTGTATCCAACAGATGGCTGATGTGTCAGTTAGTGTGGCCAAAACTTTTAGTTACTTCTCCACTGAATCGTATCAGGAGCATGACATAGCTTCCAGAAGTCAACAGATTGTTGGATTTTTGAAGCAGAGGAGACTGAAGGTAGTCATGTGGCTACTGTGCAGCCATTTTGTGTTGTTAGTGATCATGAGTTATACAGGTAGATTCTGTTACAATCATTGTATTTGCACAGCTTTTCATTGATGACAATCATGTTGCAACAATAATGTGGAGGTGCTGATGTTGGATTGGGTTGGAAAAGGTCAAAATTCACACAACACCAGGTTATAGTCCAATGGGTTTATTTGAAAACACTAGCTTTCAGTGGCTGCTCCTTCATCAGATTGTAGTGAGAGAGGAAGGCCTTATGAAGAAGCAGCACTTTGAGAGTTAGTGTTTTCAAATAAACTTGTTGGTCCACAACCTGGTGTTGTATGATTTTTGACCATGTTACAACAAGTTAGCTTCTGTCTCCCCTAACAAGTGAGATCTGAATCAGAGGGGTTACTTAGACTTTCAGCTCACCCAGTACAATTTAGCAAAGCTAACTATTGAAATTACTGCACTGGAAAGTACTCACTGCTCTATATTATAACAGTAGGTACACTTCAAAAGAACTTTGGTGGCCGCAAAGATTTTGAGATGCTCTGAAGTCAACACAGGTTCTATGTAAATGCAAACTGTTCTGTCAAACATGAAAATACCTTAACAAAATATATTGATATAGCTAACAGAGTAGTTTGTCTTTTCATTGTCTGTCCCTAGGTAATTTAAATATTAATGTGGGTGAAAAGCCATTAACTTATATTCAGTGCTATCATTGCTATAGTGAAGCATTCCAGTTTTGGAAAACAGACAGTGAGCAGAAAATTGAGCCTGGACATGTCAAAGAGGTTTCAAGAGATCACCAGATGTATGAGTGAGACAGAGAAAAGTTGTTCAGTATTTTATAGGCGAACAGAGGCTATCCTAATGACTATGAAGGCTGAGGTCAGCTCAGAATTGAACAGAATAGCTTTGGGTTCAGAAATGTAATTACAGTGAGCTTCAATTCTCTCCCTGTTTTATCCACTACCAGATTATGGGCAGTGAGTGCTGGGCCAGTATTTATTGCATATTCTTAGCTGGCCTTGAGAAGGTGGTGATGATCTGGCATAATAAACTGCTGCAAACCATGTATTAATAGCATTGTTGGTCTAGTTACAGCACATGGACTGCAGCAGTTCAACTCACCAGCACCTTCTCAAGGGTAACTAGGGACGAAGAATAAATGCTGTCTCAGATAGCAACACCCAAGTCCCACAAATGAGTTAAAAAAGGGAGAAAAATGAATAGGGAACTTTTAATAACGAACAAAACGGTATCAGTATTTTTACTCAACTTATTCAGGTGTGTTATGACACACCTCTGAAACAGATGAGACTTGAACTTGGCCCTCCTTGTTCAGAGGCTATGCCATTGTGCTACAAGATGGCATACACTTTTTCTTAATCCTGAAGGTAATGAAATGTGTATTTCAAATTGTTCAATGGCATAGCCCTGGCTGGATAAGTTCAAGATATATTTCTGTACTCTTGGCGGTCCGGTAAACATTAAACATTTCATCATTTCTATTTGTTCCTCCTTCTATTACCTCTGGTTCTGTGTTTAATGAAATAATTTTTCTGCTCCTTTGTATAAAAGTCAGTCACTATATTATTAAATAGGTTTTGCTGTGGGGCTATTCCATGTATCCTTATGATATGAAAATAAAATTCCAATATGACATTCTTGTCAATTTTGTGATCCTGTCCTCCAGTCATGTGATCACACTTTACCTAAAGCACATTATTTACATCTACATTACCAATATTTGTCATGACTAGTTACAAAGCTCATGGCCATAATCTGTCAACAGTGTGTGCAAAGGCAGGGTTTTTTTATCTCTGGTTTTTAAAAACACAATTTCATTTTCAGATTTTGGGGATAACTTGCAAACTTTGATAACCAAATGATAATAAAGACAATGCTCTAAAAGTCCAGGATCAAATGAATTAATGGTTAAAGAACAAATCAATTTAATCATGACTTCACGTAACTAAGGATACTGGCATGTGATGTCACTGACTGCAGTCTGATCAGGTTTGCTCAGCTGCATTAATGACACCATCTGGCATTATGTTTTAAGACCCAAGTATTGACTGGGAATGAGTCCAATCTATGCCTTTAACTGTGTTTACAAGGAGATGCTACTCATTAAAATAAAAACAAAATCAGTGTGGCAAATATCCTTCTTTGTCTTAATTGCAAGAAAAGCCGTGCATTGCGAAGTGCTCCAGAAGGTATTTGAATTGGTAAAAGAATCACACATGAATCAGCTGAAATAATGAATTTATCTGCTCCAAGCACTATTTATTTGGCTGCTGTTCGTTTTGCATGTAAAAGTGACACATCTTTTATTGGATGAAGCTCACCAGACCATATGCCATTACTACAAGTCCAGGAACGTACTAGAACCACTGTCATTTCATAGCACCTCATTTGTAAAGAAAATATTGAATCTTAAGGAATTAAGCCTTTGTAAATTATTGTAAGGATTGCATAGCAAGTTTTTAAACAAAACAAAAGAATACCTAAATTGATCCAAAAATAAAGAAAATCATGTTCAAAATTAAATTTCTGTTAGTGAAGCACTTAGACTTTTTAGCACTGGATTTGAAGCTGAATGGAACATAAAATGATGTCATTAGTTGCTATGGGAACAGTCAGCACAGGACCATGAATCTGTGGAAAAAAATCTAATTTGTATTCATGAAGAATACAGAGCATATGTGCACAGGATTTAAAATCCATGTAGTTGCTAAATTTAGCAAGAATCACATCTAGGTTATTGGTAGGAGCTGCGTAAAACATCTTCAAAAAAGGTACCTGCATAGCTAAAAGCAAACTACATGGTGAATATCAAATAGAAATGCAGTTTATTTATATTAATTAATGTAACTAATATTCAATACCTACAATGCAAAATATGGGATCACCTATCATCACATATTCATTGATTCAGCCTTACCATTGTAACTATTTTAGATTGCATAAATGTGCTAATGATTGAATGGCTTCAACTACTGTGCCCTATCACTGCAGCAGCAACCAAACTTACAGATTTAACATGCAACTAAATACACTGAGATCAGCTCCACTCTTCTGTCTTCTTCCTATGACTTTCAAAGACCACTGATCAGATAAATGGCTTTAAAATAAAATAATTTTTATTTAATCATGTAACCACCCGCACCACAAATTCAACAACAGCAAGGCAAGTACAAACATTTACTGGAATAGATTTCATGATGCTATCAGTGTCCACATTAGTTAGACTAGCTCTTGCACCCTCCGACTCAAATTTCTTCAGCTATCAATTTGTTAAATGTATGAGATGATAATGGCTAGTAAGGGTAACAAGACATCTGGGATCAAAGTGAACATGGGCAGCAACAGTGTATCTCCCTTACCAACGCCATTTAAAGACTGGTGCAGAAGCAGCAGAAGGGATGACAAGAAGAGGCAAGGAGAACGGAAAAGGAGATGCATTCAAACCCATATCAGGCTTGTGAAATAAAATAAGTAGAGAGTAAAAAGATTCAATTAAGAGTGAGAGTTTTAAAAAGCCAAAAAACCCAAAAACATAAAATTTAAAACATGATGCTTAAAATCTTCCTGAAAACATCATAACTTGAAGGAATGAAGCGCAACACTTGTAATAGTTAATTTTATTCCCAGGAGTTTATTAGCAAACGTTAGCAATCATGTTGTTAAAGGGGCCTGTATGCTAGTAATTATTAGCCATAATAATCTATAATAATTTAACACAGTAAATTGAAAATCATACAACACCAGGTTATGTTCCAACAGGTTTATTTGGAAGTACTAGCTTTCGGAGTGCTGCTCAATGAAGGAGCAGTGCTTTGAAAGCTAGTGCTTCCAAATAAAACTGTTGAACTATAACCTGGTGTTGTGTGATTTTTAACTTAATCCACCCTAGTCCAACACTGGAACCTCTACATCACTAATACAGTAAGCTACGGCATTCCATGCAAATTAATGATGAGACAGAAAGTTAAACAATTTTGTGAAGTTAAACATCGAGTAATGCAAATCAGTCAGAAATCTTTGGAATAGTTCCATTTCAATGGGTATTTTCCATTGCCTGAAGTTGTTAGAATATTTATGCTGAAATAATAATAAACAGCATTAGCCTCATGTCATTTTGATTACATAATAGAAAGATTTAACCCAATAGAAACAGAAACTGATATTAATATCTGAGGAGGTAGTATGTTGGATAAAACTGTTCATTACATGAATGAATTACATGAGTATTAATGAAAGCATTGATTTTTCTCTCCTTCAGGAACTTGTTCCACATTTACAGTTATGTTTTATTTTATTTCTAGATTTTCAACTATTTAAAGTTTTCTTTTCAGGTCAGAAATACAGCATGTAAGTCTTGGCATTGATGTCTTTAGTATCCTCAACAAGTTGTTCACTGCATCCGAACAGCTCAAATGTCGGTGGGATTTGGCTGCTTAACCATTAAAATCAAGAATAGAAGGAAATGATCTCCAGAACAAGGCAAATTTCACAGAAATTAGGAAATAAAAATGGGTCATTCAGTTCTACTGATCACTGTTACAGTTTAGCATGCACATTAGCTGAAGACCTAATGTATATGATTCTTCTGTTCCTGTAATCTTTCGCTTTCCTTTCGCCTAACTGTTTATCTAATTTGTTCTTAAGTCTTAACAAGATCTCCATGTCAATCACTAATTGCAATAAAGTATTTCACAACATCACACCCCTGACTGAAGAAAGTTTCTTTTACTCTGTACCAAATCTTTCATATTGCTGGCACAGACACGATGGGCTGAATGGCCTCTTTCTATGGTGTAAACTCTTCCATGGCTCTACGGTTTAGTTTATTTCAAGAGACCCTCATTCTCATTACCTCAAACACTAGGATCAGTGTATTTCTACCTATTTTGTATCAAGGTTTTAGAATTTCAAATCTTATGATCAATTCAAATCTTATTCTCACTTTATTCTAACGAAAACAACCTACTTTTGCAAAGTATTTCTTTGTGCCTAAATTTCCATATAACAGGCAACAGCCTTGCAAATATTGGGTCGATCCTATTAATTGCCAAAACATTGTGTGATGTGAATCCCAAAACTGCGTGGAGTACTCTGATTGTGGTCTTAGTAACATTTTAAACAATTTTGTATATTTGGATACTGAGATGTTTCCCTGGTTGGGGAATCTAGAATTAAACTTAATGTGCAAATTAAACTTAAGGATTCTCTCCTTTTAGATGGAGATGATGTTATGAAGCCAATTGATGCTAATACTGGATATCCAAGACTGATATCTAGCTTGGTAAATAAGTTTAAAAAAAATTAAAAAGGTGTCTTTCACTGAAACACAGGCATAAAACATTGCAATTTTGGTTTTAAAAATAAGCAGAAGTTTATTATGCAAAAGAAACAAAAGATAAAATAGGATAAACCAAACTATTTACATACAATACATCTGAACTATTTTGAAAAACACTAAAAATATAAGCCCATCTGTTGTAATATCAATACTTTACAATATTTAAACAGCAGAAGGAGTTCTCTATTATATCTATCGGTTTAACTTAACTATTTCCTTCAGTTCCTGGTCTTGAAAGTTTGGTAGCTTCTTCCTTGATAAGTCACACGACTAAGCTCGACTTTCTGATGTTCAAATCTTCTAGGTTCTAACCAAAGACTTCTGCTCTGGAGTTTTTGTACTAAAACCCTTACATTCAATTCAACCATTTCCTAACAGTTCTAAACTAACTCCTTTCTCTAGGAGAAACTGCTCTGTATATACCTAACTTCAACCAGGTTATCTGTTAAAAAGAAAAGCGTTCCAAACAATAGGCTATTCCCCAAAGCAAAGCAAAAAAAAACCTGATCCTTCTAAACAGAAAGCAAGTTAATGATTCTCAATATTTACTTTGACTGCTTATAAAACTCTCTCAATGAAAACAAAACCCCATTATCACCTCTAAGAAATCCCTCTCTAGTACTTTTAAAAATATCATTGCTCTGGAAAGACTGACAAATCAATCATTAAACCCCTCATATATACAGATCAAAACCGATATAGTTTAAAATCTAAACCTATATAATTCTCACCTTACATCTCAATAAGGAGGAACTTCCTCTTTCACACGGTTGTTAGTCTATGAAGTTCTCTTCTACAGAGACCAGTGGAGGCTGCACTATTGAATATATTCACTGCTTATTTAGACAGATTTTTGAACAAGGGAGTTGAGTGTTATGGGAGTGAGACAGAAAACTGAAGTTAAAGTCACAGTTAGAGAAACCATGATCTTTTTCATTGAAGGAGCAGCCTTAATGGAATGAACAGTCTACATATACTCATGCTTTTGCAATATTATGAACTTATGACTATCACAACTTTAAGGTTTTACTTCTCTAGCCAAAAAATCCAGCACATCATCAATTGTTAAATAATTGTTATTCCTTTGAAGTGTTGCTATTATAGTATGATAGCTATTATAGTTCTGTAAACTCCAGCTCCTTCTGCTTTTTCACATCAGTCAATCTACCCCAACAATCACTCTTCTTTTAAAACAAAACACACCATCTCAAATTTGCTGAAATCAATTTCCAGTTGCTATTCTTTGCAGCTGTCCACCATCTTGTCATTGCTTCCTTGCCCCAACCGATTTCGAAACAGTTTCTACCCTACTGTTGTTAGAATACCAAATGGACTCTCAAACTCTTAACATTCGCCTGTACCTGTGTTTTTGTTTTTGCCGCTGTTTACCTATTCTTACTATCTACGCTACTTAACTCTGATCTGCCTGTATTGCTCACAAGACAAAGCTTTTCACTGTGCCTCGGTACACGTGACAATAAATTCAATTCAATTCAATGTCCTCTGATTCTCAAAACTATTTATTATATTTCTATTTTACCATTGTCTGAACCTTAAATAAAATTCTTTCCAGATTATAGCCAAGTGATGCACATAATGAAAAGCATTGGATATAGGTCAAAGCCCAGTGGCACACAGCTACTCATTTACGACAGCTCTGAGGAATGGATCCTCCTTTCTATTTTTTTTCTTGACAAGTTTTCAACTCAAGTAACTATGTTCCCTAATTTCACATTCCTTAATAATCTAGTTTTCGGTGTCTTTTTTTTTTAAGAGACTTTCTTGGGATATAGGAATCACTGGTGAGATTGTCATTTATCACCAGTATCCAGTTTATCTTGTGAAGGTGGTGATGATCTGTTTTCTTGATGCATCTGAGTACATGTGATGAAGACTTTCTTACAATGCTAGAGTGCAGAGATCCAGGATTTTGAACCCGAAAAAGCGATAAATCATAATGTGATATTTGGATGGAAACTTGAAAGCAATAGTCTTTTGGTATACTTGTTGCCTTTGCCACCGATCTGGGAGTTACTGCAAATGTTATAGAGTCATAGAGAAATGGGATGGATGCTTAAGTAATGGAGGAAGTGTACATCTAGCTGTTTTCTATTGATTATGTTCAGGCAAATTCAATTGACATAGCTCTTGAACAAAGGCCTTTTGAAAATCCACTTTTAAAAATCAACCCTAACCTGTGTTACCACTCTGTTACTTCATCAAATAACCCTTTGTCAATATAACTTGTCTTAAATCAAGTCAGCATCCAACTAGAAATCTTTCACATTCAATTAATCAAATCAGTCACATGGAATGTTCATTATTATTCAGGCATTTGATCACATCTAAACATATTTAACATAACACCTATTGATTTGCTAAATGTTTTCTTTTAAATCTGTTCAAAATATGCTAAAAACATGGGCGTCATCAGTAAATTTGGCAGTTTCCTTGGAGAAATGATTGCCACAATTCTTTGCAATCTTTCCCTGAAGAAAACAGACTCGCTTTTCCCTTTACATCAGCTCCAATAGTTGGTTGTTATAAGGTCCTGTTGAATATTCTATTGGCCACGGGATTTAAATGCTGGCAAATATACAAAATAGTTCTAATGCAGAAATGAAAATATATATATCCACTATGTGTAATTTGGAAAACATTTAAGAAAAACATGTTCTTCTTATCATATATACACTAAGGTTGGTAGAGTTGTGGATAGTGCAAAAGAATGTTGTACGTTACAGAGGGACATAGATAAGCTTCAGAGCTGGGCTGAGAGGTGACAAATGAAGTTTAATACGGAAAAGTATGGGGTGATTCACTTTGGAAGGAGCAACAGGAATGCAGAGTGCTGAGCTAATGGTAAGATTCTTGGTATTGTAGATGAGCAGAGGGATCTCGGTGTCCATGTACATAGATTCCTGAAAGTTGCCACCCAGGTTGATAAGGTCGTTAAGGAGGCATATCGTGTGTTAGCTTTTATTAATAGAGGGACTGAGTTTTGGAAACATGAGGTCATGCTGCAGCCATACAAAACTCTGGTGCGGCTGCACTTGAAGTATTGTGTACAGTTCTGGTCACTGCATCATAGGAAGGAGGTGGAAGCTTTGGAAAGGTTTCAAAGGAGATTTACTAGGACGTTGCCTGGTTGGACCTTATGGAGGGAAGGTCTTATGAGGATAGGCTGAGGGACTTGAAGCTGTTTTTGTTGGAGAGAAGAAGGTTGAGAGGTGACTTAATTGAGACATATAAGATAATCAGAGGGTTAGATAGTGAGAGCCTTTTTCCTCAGAAGGATGATGTCTAGCACGAGGGGGCATAGCTTTAAATTGAGGGGTATAGGTCAAATGTCAGAGGTAGTTTCTTTACTCAGGGTAGTAGGGGTGTGGAACGCACTACCTGCCACAGTAGTAGACTCGCCAACTTTAAGGACATTTAAATGGTCATTGGATAGACATATGGACGAAAATGGAACAGTGTAAGTTAGATGGGCTTCAGATTGGTTTCACAGATCGGTGCAACATCGAGGGCCAAAGGGCCTGTACTGCACTGTAATGTTCTATTGTATATATCCATGAATATTCTGAATATTAACACAGACAGTGATGAGGAATTTCAGTGTGTTATACATATTGGTTACTGACAAGTTATTTGGCACAATATTAGATATTATAGGAATAAAGGAACAGGGTAAGACCATTTGTTCTATGAACCTGCACCACAATTAGATTGTCATTGATCAGTATCTCTTCTTCATTACCCGTCTTTGATCCATATTAATTAAAAGTACCCTTACTGAACAAAACTCTCCATTGACCTCAGTCTCAAAAATTCCAATTGAGCTGTTATCCCTTTGTCCTGGAGAATCTACTCTCCACACACATAAATCACACCTTGCATAACAATAGAAGTAACTTGTTCTGGAAGTAGATTCTTTAAATGTACCCCTTCAAATTATTTTATCAACATTGTCAACATTTTAAAAAGGAAAGAATAAAGCCAAACATATAGATCTGAAGGGCCAAGGACTTTTCTGACATATTGCTCTTGCTAATGTCTATTACAGAGTATTTGTGTATTTACTCATGAGTGTTGCTTTTATGTTGACACAGGGGCTTAAACCTGGAGCTCAAAACAACAACAAATCATATAAACTAATTAGTTAATAGAACAAATATCAGGTGAATAAAAATTTAACCAATTAATTATACATTGGTAGACACACTAGGGCAGATGATGCATCATAACTGCAGCATGTGGGATTAATGGAGACCAGTGGGATCCTAAGTGACCACATCCGCAGCAAGTTTCAGTACTCAGAGAACTTTGGCTCAGAGTTGTTTCACTGGGATCCAAGCTATAGACACTGTGATGCAGCAGGGATCAGGGAAAAACTTATCAGCATATTATGTTCCAGAGTTAGTAACGTCCTTTAAGTTAGCTAGCACTTCAGATTTTTTTCATGACTCAGGACAGGAGGATGTGATAGCAACTCAGGCAGCTACTAGGATGCAGTGATGCAGAAGTCTTAACCTCTGACCTTGTTCAAAAGTTACATCATCCTTGTTACCTGTCCAGTCAAAGACTGCAGGAAGGATGGCCAGTTGATCATGGCATCATAATTAACATAATTAATCATTGGGGAGTAAAAGGAAAATAACAGTTGAAGAAGCTAACAGAATCAGGGTGATAGGTACTGTTTAGTCACAATTTCTAAATCACACGTTGTACTACCTACCCTCTGCTAGGGTAAAATTATCTCCTCAGCTGGAAAAGAACTTGGAACTTGAAGGAGAGGGACCAGCTGTGCTGGTCCAAACAAAAAGCATTAACATAGGCAAAGCTGCTGAGGGAGCTCGAGGAATTAGGTGCAAATTAATAAGCCAATCTGTAAAAGGAAATAAGCTCTGCCAGACCACCAGAGCCATTTGAAATTTGATATGGGATCAGAGCAGAGAGTTGAACATGCGGTTCATGAACATGCGGTTCAAAGCAAGGTGTGAAAAACAGGGCCTTCTAATCTTGAGACACCAGCATTAGTAATTGGGGAAAGAGGGAACATGCTGTTGGGTTCCATTTACACTATGCTGAGACCAGCATCCTACTGAATTAAAAGTCAATAATTAGAATTATAGAAAGGGCTTTAAACTAAAATGGTGAGATGGGAAAGGAGTTCAGATGAAGAAAAATCATGACACTAAAGAGAAAAGTAAAGATATTCTCGCAAGTCAACAATATAGGTAAACATAAGCGCAATAAGACTCGAAGAAATTGAGTGTTTAACGTTAATAGTATATCAGTAAATAAAGTCAGATCAGGGGCAATTATAAAAACTTAAAATCGATGGTGCTTTATCTGAATGCATAAATAATTTATAATATGCTTAACAAATTGGATGACAGAAACAGAGATAAATGGGTTTGCTCTGTTAACCATTACACAGATCTGGCTGCATGATGGTCAAGGTTTGGGAACTGACTATTCCAGACTGATGTTTTGAAAGTAATAACAACACAGAAAAAGAGGGACAATATCTCTGAAGCTATACAAGGAATGCCATGAAGAACGATTTTGGTTCAGAAGATTAGGAAGTAGAATCATGTGAATAATTAGATAGTAAAGAGCAGAAACCATGGATGGAAGTAGTTGGTAGGTTTTGCTTAATACTAGATATACTTTTGTACAGAATATTAATCAAGCAATAAGCAGAACTTGTAACAATGTTGGTGCAATAATTGTGAGAACTTTAATCTGCATATGGACTAGAATAATAAAAGCCAGCAATAAATATTTTGGAAGTTCATGGAATGCATTCAAAACAGTTTTCGAGAACAGTACATGATGGAATCAACAAGGGAAGAGGCTATTTTAAATCTTGCCTTGTGTAATGAGACAAGGTTAATTAGTGATCTCATAAGGGATCTCTGGAGAAAAATGATCACAATATGATTAATTTCACATTGCGTTCAACATACTGAAGTCTAAAACTAGAGCCTTAAACTTAAATTAATTCAATTACATAAAGATGAAGGTTGAGTTGGTTGGGGTAAGTTGCAAGTTAGACTAAAAGGATATGATGGAAGTTAAGAAATAGAAAATATTTGGAAAAAATACTTCATTATTCTCAAAGAAGAGAAATAAAAACTTGATGCAAAATGATCTAGTCATGAAAAAACAGATTAAGAGATTTAAAAAGGAAGTTTCTAATTTTGTCAAGAAGAATAGTAAGCCTGAGGATTGGGAGAGTTTTAAAAACCACAAGGAAGGAGAAAAAAAACCTGAGAGGACCAGAAAAAGAATATGACAGTAAGCCAGCAAAAAATATCAAACAAAAAATGGATTGTAAATGTTTTTATAACTATGTAAAATAAAAGTACCAAAAGTAAGCAAGGCTCACATAGAGTCGGGAGAAATTATGACAGAGGATAAGGAAATGGACAAGACATTAAAAACAATTTAGTATGTGGCCTCACAGTAGAATATTCAAACACTGTACTATAGCATAAGTAGCAGGGATCCAAGATTAATGACTCCAATCAACATAAAATTTGTGAAGAAAATGTTTTGGAGAGGGAGAGAATAGGGCCCCTCAAAGATCAGCAAAGCGGCCTTTGTGTGGAGCCACAGAAAAGGGGGGAGATACTAAATGAATATTTTGCACCAGTATTTACTGTAGAAAAGGATATGGAAGATATAGAGTATAGGGAAATAGATGATGACATCTTGCAAAATGTCCAGATTACAGAGGAGGAAGTGCTGGATGTCTTGAACCGGTTAAAAGTGGATAAATCCCCAGGACCTGATCAGGCGTACCCGAGAACTCTGGGGGAAGCTAGAGAAGTGATTGCTAGGCCTCTTGCTGAGATATTTGGTGCTGGGCCCTCTACTTTTTTGAATTTACATAAATGATTTGGATTCGAGCATAAGAGGTACAGTTAGTAAGTTTGCAGATGACACCAAAATTGGAGGTGTAGTGGAAACCTCAGATAACAACAGGATCTGGACCAGATGGGCCAATGGGCTGAGAAGTGGCAGATGGAGTTTAATTCAGTTAAATGCAAGGTGCTGCATTTTGGGAAAGCAAATCTTAGCAGGACTTATATACTTAATGGTAAGGTCCTAGGGAGTGTTGCTGAACAAAGAGACCTTGGAGTGCAGGTTCATAGTTCCTTGAAGGTGGAGTTGCAGGTAGATAGGATAGTGAAGAAGGCGTTTGGTATGCTTTCCTTTATTGGTCAGTATATTGAGTACAGGAGTTGGGAGGTCATGTTGCGGCTGTACAGGACATTGGTTAGGCCACTGTTGGAATATTGCGTGCAATTCTGGTCTCCTTCCTATCGGAAAGATGTTGTGAAACTTGAAAGGGTTCAGAAAAGATTTACAAGGATGTTGCCAGGGTTAGAGGATCTGAGCTACAGGGAGAGGCTGAACAGGCTGGCGCTGTTTTCCCTGGAGTGTCGGAGGCTGAGGGGTGACCTTATAGAGGTTTACAAAATTATGAGGGACATGGATAGGATAAGTAGACAAAGTGTTTTTCCTGGGGTCGGGGAGTCCAGAACTAGTGGGCATAGGTTGAGGGTGAGAGGGGAAAGATATAAAAGAGACCTAAGGGGCAACCTTTTCACACAGAGTGTGGTACATGTATGGAATGAGCTGGCAGAGGATGTGGTGGAGGCTGGTACAATTGCAACATTTAAGAGGCATTTGGATGGGTATATGAATAGGAAGGGTTTGGAGGGATATGGGCCAGGTGCTGGTAGGTGGGTCTAGATTGAGTTGGGATATCTGGTCGGCATGGATGGGTTGGACCGAAGGGTCTGTTTCCATGCTGTACATCTCTATGACTCTATGTTGATGGCAATAAAGACAGACAAGTCACTGTTTCTGATGGCCTGTATTCTAGGATTCAACAGCAGTGGCTGCAGAGATAGTGGATGCATTGGTTATGATCTTGCAAAACTCCCTAGGTTCTCAGGTGTCCCAGTGGACAGGGAAGTAGCAAATACAATACCACTATTCAAGAAAGAGGGGAATGAGGAAACAGGGAACTAGAGGCCAATTAGTCTGAGACTAGCTGTTAGCAGTATATTGGAATTGATCACTGGCAAGTGGTTACAGAGTTCTTAGAACTCATACCATAATTAGACAGAAACAATGTTATCTTTTGAGAGGGAAGTTGTGTTTAACAAATTTTTTTTGAGCATGAGTTAGGTTTAGGGAGTTAGGTTGGAAGCTAAAAAGCAGAACACAGCAGAGTAGTAATCTCAGGATTACTACCGCTGCCACGTGCTTGTGAGGCAAGGAACAGGGAGTGAGTATAGCTAAACACATGGCTACAGGGCTGATGCAGGAGGGAGGGCTTCAGGTACTTAGATCATTGGGGAACCTTCTGGGGAAGGTGGGACCTGTACACGAAGGATGGATTGCACTTAAACTGGAGGGGCATCAATGTCCTGGGCGAGAGATTTGCTGGAGCACTTCGGGAAGGTTTAAACTAGTTTAGTAGGGGAATAGGAACCACAGCTACAGATCAGAGGAGAGAGTAGTTGTTGAACAGGCAGAAATAGAATGCAGAGAGTCTGTCAGGAAGAATAAACAGTTGATAGGACAAAGGGATGGGTTAAAATGTGTCTGTTTCAATGCAAGGTGTGTCAGGAATTAGAGTGATGAACTTAGAGCATGGATCAGTACTTGGAACTATAATGTTGTGGGCATAACGGAAACAGATTTCACAGGGATAGGAATGGTTGCTGGATGATCCAGGGTTTAGATATTTTAACAGGAACAGGGTTGGGGGGAGTGGTAAAAGAGGAGGGGGTGTAGCATTGTTAAACAGAGTGTGCATTACAGCTGCAGAAAAGGAGATTGTTGAGGAGGATTTATCTACTGACAGAATGGATGAAAGTCAGTAATAGGAAAGAAACAGTCACTTTATTGACTGTTTTCTATAGACGCCCCCTCCCCCCCACAGTAGTAACAGAGAGATGGATGAACAGATTAGGCAGCAGATCTTGGAATGGTGCAGATGTAAAGAGTTGTTGTTATGAGTGACTTCAACTTTCTCAATATTGATTGGAACTTCCTTCCTGCAGATGGTTTGGATGGGGCCGATTTTGTCAGGTGTGTCCAGGAAGGAATCCTGTTTCAATATGTAGATAGGCCGACCATGGAGGAGGACATATTGGATTTGGTGCTAGGCAACGTGCCAGGCCAGGTGTCAGGTCTCTCAGTGAGACTGCATTTTGGTGACAGTGACCACAACTGCCTCACCTTTACCACAGCCATGGAGAGGGATAGGAACAGACAGTATGGGAAGGTATTTAATTGAGGGAGGGGAAATTATACTGCTATTAGATAGGAGCTGAAGAATATAAATTGGCAACAATTGGTCTATGGTAAATGCACAACAGAAATGTGAAGGCTGTTTAAGGGACACTTGTTGTGAGTGTTGGATAACTTTGTCCCACTGAGACAGGCAAGGAATGGTAAGGTGAAGGAGCCTCGGAGGACAAGAGAAGAGCAGCTTTTCATCAGGAGGAAGATGCAAGTTTACTTAAGGTTGAGGAAGCGAGGATCTGGCACAGCTATAAAGGATTACAGGGAAGCTAGGAAAGAACTCAAACATGGAGTGAGGAGAGCCAGGAGGGGGCACAAAAAAAAGGCATTCTATACTTACGTGAGGAATAAAAGAATGATCAGAGAGAGGGTAGGGCCAATCAAGTATAGTGGAGGGAACTTGTGCCTGGAATCCAAAGATGTAGGGGAAGCCCCAAATGAGGTTTTGTTTCAGTATTCACAAGAGAGAGTGACATTGTTGATAGTGAGAACACCGTGGATCAGGTTAAGAGGTTTAAACAGATTATTATTAAGAATGTGGATATGCTGGAAATTCTAGGAAGCATCAAGGTAGTCCAAAGATGTGCAAGTTAGGTGAATTGGCCATACTAAATTTCCCATAGTGTCCTGGGCTGTGTAGGTTAGGTGCATTAGCCTTGGGAAATTCAGGGTTAAAGGGATAGGGTAATGGGATCAGTTTGGGTGAGATGCTCTTCAGAGGGTCAGGCCAAATGGCCTGTTTCCACACAGTAAGGATTCTATGATTCTATAGTAAGTCCCCAGGGCCAGACGAGATATATCCAAGCTTACTGCAGGAAACGAGGAGTAAAATTGCTGTGCCTCTGGTGATGATCTTTGCATTTTCACTCTCCATAGTCATACCACTGGATGATTGGAGTGAGGTGAATGTCGTTCCTCTGTTCAAGAAAGGGAATAGGGAAATCTCTGGGAATTACAGACCTGTCAGTCTTACGTCGGGGTAAGCAAGGTACTGGAAGGATTCTGAGATAGGATTTATGACTATTTAGAGTTTGATTAAAGATAATCAACATGGATTTGTGAGGGGCAAGTCATGCCTCACAAGTCTTGAGTTATTTAAGGATGTGATGAGACCAAGGTCGCGCAGTGGATGTGGAGTATATGGATTTCAGTAAGGCACTTGATAAGGTTCCCGACAGTAAGCTCATTCAGAACATTAGAAGGTCTGGGACACAGGGAAATTTGGCTGTCTGGATACAGAATTGGCTGGTCAAACGAAGACAGTGAGAGGTAGTGAATGGAAAGTGTTTGGCCTGGAGGTCAGTGACCAGTGATATCCCTCAGGGATGTGTTCTTGGGTCTTTGCTCTTTGTAGCTTTTATAAATGACTTAGATGAAGAAGTGGAAGGGTGCATTAGTTAGTTTGCCAATGATACAAAGGCCGTGTTGTAGATATTGTTGAGGGTTGTTGCAGGCTACCAGAAGACTTTGACAGGATGCAGAGGTAGGCTGAGAAGTGGCAGATGGAGTTCAACCTGGATAGATGCAAAGTGATGCATTTTGGAAAGTCGAATTTGAATGCTGAATACAGGTTAAGACAGGATTCTTGGCAGTATGGAGGAACAGCGGGATCTGGGGGTCCACGTATGTAGATCCCTCAAAGTTGCCACTCAAGTTGATAGGGTTGTTAAGAAGGTGTATGGTGTTTTGGCTTTCATTAACAGGGGGATTGAGTTTAAGAGCCGCAAGGTTTTGCTGCAGTTCTAGAAAACCCTGGTAAGATCACATTTGGAATATTGTGTCCAATTCAGGTTGCATTATTATAGGAAGGATGTAGATGCTTTAGGGAGGGTGCAGAGGAGATTTACCAGGATGCTGCCTGGATTGGAGAGCTTGTCTTATGAAGAGAGGTTGAGTGAGCCAGGGCTTTTCACACTGGAGAGGAGAGAGGTGACTTGATAGAGGTGTACAAGATAATGAGAGGCACAGATAGAGTAGATGGCCAGAGGCTTTTCCCCAGGGCAGAAATGGCTGTCATGAGGGATCATAATTTTAAGGTGATTGTGGGAAGGTATAGGGGAGATCAGAGGTAGGTTCTTTATACAGAGAGTGGTGGATGTGTGAAATGCACTGCCAGCGCTGGTAGTAGAGTTAGAGATATTACGGACATTTAATGACTAAGAGACGTGCACATGGACAGCAGTAAATTGAGGGATGTGTAGGTGATGTTGATCTTAGATTAAAATAAATGTTCTGCACAACATCGTGGGCGAAGGGCCTGTACTGTGCTGTACTGTTCTATGTTTTATGTAACCAAACTTTTACGAACAGAAGAACCAACAGATGTAGTAACAAAAGACATTCTATTTTCAATAAAAGGTTGTTGCATGTCAGAAGGGTTTGTGGAGAATAAATTATCATGGCTTTAGAATTGGATAAGTGATAGAAATTAGCATGAATAAACAATTCAGTTTTGGGATAGCAGATGTTAATTAGTGGGATGCTGCATGAATTAGTCTGGTGATAGTTATAGAAAAATCTCTTTCCTCCTGCATCACTGGCAACATTTTTGCCAGGATCTTCTGAACTGCTGTGCAACATCTCAACCAGGATCTGCTGGAGAGTCAGAATAGTTTCAGGAAAGGGTGAGCAACTACAGAAATTGAATTTTCAGTTAGGTAGCTCCAGGGGAAATGTCAAGAATAGGGCACCGATCCCTACACCTCATTTCTTGACCGAACAAGGTCTTCAATGCAGTCAGCCATGATGGTTTTGCAAAGTAATGCAGAAATTTGATTGCCCTGAGAAACTCACTGCAATTCATCAACTACTTTACAACAGTATGTTTGCATGTCCTTGGTAATGGAGACTCTTCTGATCCATTGCCAATTACTAGTGGAGTTAAGCAGGACTGTACATCAGACCCCTTTAGCACCTTTTTCTCTGTGATGCTCTCTGCTGTCTTCCACGATGGTATTACATTGAAATCAGATATCACATGGGCAGGAAGTAGCTCAATTGAAGATGATTCCAGGGAAAGACCAACATATTCAAGGTAATACTTTGTGACTTTGTGTTTGCCAAAGGCTGATAGTTGTCGGATCAGGCACATTGACTTCTTTGCCAATCTGTGTAACAACTTTGGCTTCACGATCAGCGCAAAGAAACCTGAAATAATTTATCAGCCTACTCCATGAAAGTCCCATGTTGCGCTCAAGGTTTAAGTCCACGACCAGTGGATAGGTTAACTTATCGCAACATTCTCTCTCAAGTAATGGGTATTGATGAAGAGATTCATGTAGGAATTAGCAAAGTAAGTGTAGCCTGGGGCTAACTTCAAACATCAGTCTGGGAATGAACAGGATCAATCTACTGATGAAACTCAAAGTCCATTAAGCAATAGAGTCTTGTGCTGGAAATACACACAGCAGGTCAGGCAGCATTTGAGGTGCATTTCGGGCATAAGCCCTTGATCAGGAATGCTCATTCCTGGTGAAGGGCTTATGCCCGAAACATTGATTCTCCTGCTCCTTGGATGCTGTCTGACCTGCTGTGCTTTTCCAGCACCACACTCTTAACTCTGATCACCAGCATCTGCAGTCCTCACTTTCTCCTCTATTAAGCAATATCCTTATTCACTCTGCACCAGTCATGCCAGATTTGCACTGTGTGCTAGTACCGTGCCAAGAAGCTCAACTACTTTCACTAGAGCTGTCTTCAGCAGCTTCTGAAACACAGATAGCAGGACAGAATACCAGCCACAAAGGTGTTGTTGTAAACTGGCTTGCCAAGCCTCCACACATGACAGCTGAGTTAGTACGGTCATGTACTAGAACGCCCAACATTCATTCACTGAAACAAATTTTACATAGAGAGCCCAAATCCAGAGCACGATCTTATGGAGGTCAAAGGAAATGCTGTAAGGACATGATTTGGTTACGAGTTTTAACATTGACCCTAGGCTTGAGAGAAGATCAGCCAGCACCTGATGCAATCAACAAAGTGCATCATCTTGCTCTGAAAGCAAGCACATCTCAGAGGCATAGAAAAAAACACAATGAGAGGAAATTCTGAGCCAGCAGCTTCTCTAAAACTCAATCATCTGAAGTATCCTGTGCTGTTTGTAGTGAACCTTCCAGGCACAGATTAGCTTTAGCAATCACCTATGTGGGACCCTGCTAAGCACCTCTAATGCTGTATAACATCATTGTGACCTTGAAAGACAAATGACATTGAGGCAGATTGAATAAAAGGGGATTACATTCTCTCAAGCTTAGAAGAACAGGAGGCAAGATGTTTAAAATTATTTTATTAAAACTTATTCATGGGATATGGGTGTTGCTGTTGGGCCCTAATTTATTGCTCATTTCTATTTTCCCTTGAAAAAGCGACAGTGATCTGCCTTTTTGAACCACACAGCTGATTTTCTGGAGGTAGATTCACAATGTTGCTCAGAATGGAGTTCCACATTCTGACCCAGCAAGAGGCTCTAACAGTGAAGATGTTGACAAACTGTTTTCCTTAGCTGGACAGTCTAAAATCGAGAGTCACAGTCTCCATATTGAGGGGGTGGGGGTGGGCGCTCACCCATTTAGGAATAGGAGGAGCAACCTTTTCATGCAGAGGGTTGCAAGTCTCCAGAATATTTTGGAGATTGGGGATGCTCACCTGTTGAACACAAATAAAAGCTTGGCTTGATTTTTTTGAGTCCAAGGAAATTAGGGAAGATAGAAATTGGGTGAGAAAATAGAATTGAGGCCAAAGATCAGCAGGATCTTTTTGAATGATGGAGCAGGTTGCAGAAGATATATGGAATATGTCTGAATCCTATTTGTTAGGTTCTTATGTTAATCTCCAAGAATAGGTTTTGAAATTCTGACAGGGACAGGGACTGGGATATTGGAGCCTGTCCAAGGAGCTCACCGCACATGGACAAGGCCCTCATTAAATGTAAAAGGCAGAGTTCTGTGATTCAATTAGGACACCAAATAATCTGACACTGTAAATTGACACAACAGCCATAGACAGAACTACTCCATTGTAATTAACTTGACCTGCTTTAACTCTGCTATAACATAGTTGGTGCACAGTGGAAGATAAAGAATCATGTCAGATTTTGATTAACATTAAAAGGTCCTGATGAAAGGTTATTTTCTTGAAGCATTAACTCTGTTTCTCTTTCTCCACAGTTCTGTATCATCCAGTGATTAAGTCCAGCATTAAGTTCTTTCAAATTTCCAGCATCTTCATTGTTTGCTTTCTTACTAAGGTCAAACAATGTGCTTCTCTGATGGTTTAGCAAACGTATCCATCGAGTAGCTCGAACCAAAAGTTGAAGAAGTTCAAAATATTAGTTCCCACTTCAGTGCTGAATTAGCTAATGACAGTTTGATGCCAGTAGGAATTTCACAATTAGTCTCAGTGTATATCCTTGAGGTAGGGGTGGGGGAGCTGAAATTGCCCACATCCAGAGATAATCCAGTTACAAGAATCTTAAAGAAAATGCAGAGTGTTGAAATTGGATGCCTTTCAAAATGTCAAGTTGAGTAAGTATTGGATAAATGAATAAAATACTCCTACGTATTCTGCAAAATGTAGACATTGTTTTCATTTAATATTTCATTATGACATTTAATATTGAATTAAATGATATTTAATGGATATCTCACTTTTCTCAGTTTAAAATCAAGTCAAAAGGAATCCATATTCTGCATATAACTGACAACATTCAGCTTTAATAATTCATTAACTATATCCACCAGACACCACGTATAAAAGTCAAGTTTTTGAGACAGAATTTTCAGGCAAGTTGTAGGGGACCAACTTTCAGATGAGTAGTAGTTTCGAGAGGTTAAAATTCAGGCTGGGTTTTGGGACCTGGAAATTGTTGACAATGACACTGACTCTGATTGCTGGCCATGGTCCTGAAATCAACAGGGAATGGCTGTCCTACTCTCAGCGGGGATTTCTGAGTTTTGAACATGAAAAAGGCAACTGTCAAAAAGGCTTACAGACTGCTCCCATTATCTCCACTGCCAAAACTAGAACAAGGTATATGAAGAATGAAGGGTTTTATGAACAAAAAAGATAGCGGTCAACTTTTACTCAAGATAGAGTACTATTTGAATATATACTATAAGGAAAACCCTCTCTAAGGACAATGTGGGTCAACCTACAACTCATGCTCCAGAGAGGTTAAGGAGGTAGTTCACAACCACCCTCTCAAGGGCAACTAGGGATAGGCAATAAATACTGGCCCAGCCAGCAACACCTTTGTCCCATGAGTTAATAAAAGGGTAACAAGCCTTCTCCAACATTTAAAGGGAGGGGAATGGAGGAACAGAGGAATTTATGAAGGAATTATTGAATCCAAGGCCTAAGTTGATGATGACCTGATCATAAATGATGGCACCAAATGAAAGGAGAAACTGAGTCTGAGAAATGACAAGTTGGAGGAGATTGGATTTGTAGGGCTGGAGAAAGGTATTGAGATTATAGGCAAGACCATAAAGAGGTTTAAATACAAAGATAAGAGTTTTAAACTGCAGAAGACTGAGAGGTGATATAAAACAGCAAGCGCAGGGGTTACAAGTGAGTACAAAACAGGTAGTAGGGATTTAGTTGAACTAAAGTTTATGTAGAGTGGCAATCCAGCTGGCCAGAAGAATACTTCAGGAGTTGAATCTGGAGACAAAATCATACAGAACAGAAGAGGACCTTTGGCCTATCAATTCTGTACCACTAATAAACAAAATGAACAGGATAATGTTGAATATTGCAGACTTACAGTCACAGAATGACAATATCACATGGTTGGAACTAGCAGGACTTAGTGCTGAAAGGTAAGTGGGTTTCAAGTTCAGCTTGAAGTCCTATAGGAAAGCCAGACTGTAAACAGTCAATTTAGCCAAAAACAGGCCTTGAAATATTGTTTGAAATAGATTAGGCGAGCCATAGCTGTAATACCTGATATAGTCAACAGCTTCTAGCATCTATTTAACACCTTACATCTGTGGCATAAATGCTGCACAGCTCTTACTTGAATGTTATATATTCTAATAGGTGGTAATTCTTGGAAATGTAATTAATCATACTGCATGAACTACACCAACCAAATTTTTTAGGTGACTTGGCAATGGATGCAGAACTACGGAGAAGTCCAACTGTATGTTTCAAAGTATTAGCTAATAATGTCTGGGTATGTCATTATGAACTATACCTCTAGATGGCATTAGTCTCCAATTACAATGGTTTGTCATTCTGCAGGTACTCAAATGATGGAGGGGTTTTCAATATCACAAAAAGCAGATCTTGCAGTGAAGAAGCACAGTATATCACGACAACACTTTTCTTATTTTAGTGTGGATCTAGCATTCTTTTTTACAGAAATATGTCCCAAATTTATTCCACTCCTAGCCCTCTTGACCAAAAACGAATCTAAACCTGTCCAAGTTTCTTCTGGCTCATGGGTCTTCTTTGCACAGCGGAAAAATTGGAATTGCTTCCCTAGATTAAAAAAAAAAGATTGGGGTCCTATTGAAATCAGATGTGAAAAAGAACCCTGCAAACCTGGGACCAGAGTTTTGTTTGCCTGCTCAAATGGGCAGGTTAATATTTACACTTGTCTGGAAAGCAGTAGAATTGGAAGATGCAAATTGTGCTCCTCATTTTAACCTCCCTGCACCCCTGGTTTGTTTTAGGCAGATCCTAATACCATTGAGGCCACGATTTCACCGATTATAATTTGAACACTTCAAGAACAAATCTATGGAATTTGGTAGCCCCTCAACATTGGATGTATGCAAATACAGAACATGCATGTAAATGGAAATTCATTTCAATGCAGATAAAAGTGAGATGGATCATTTTGGAAGCGGGAATATAGGGACCGCTGCTTGGAATTAACGGGCCAAATAAATCAGAAGAGCACAGGGACTTAATGATACAAGTACACAAATGATTAAAAATAGTTACACAGGTTGACAAAGTGAAAAAATGCAAAAAAAGACACTGGGGCTCAATTATAGATATATAGAATTAAAAAAGGAACTTGCACTAAATTAGAAAAAAACAGAAAATATTGGAAATACTCAGCAGTGCGTCAGCAAATATGGATGGAGAAGCAGATTTAACTACCTTTTCATATGAACTGGGGAAATATCAATAATGGTACCAGGAATTTAAATGTTTGGAGGCGTGTGTGTACGTGTGTGCACACATCAGTGAAGGGTCGGTCAAATAACAAAAGGAAATGTTTGTGATTGGTGAGAAAGCAGGAGAAATTAAACGACTAAAGCCAAGGGACAACGCCAAAGAGAATGGCATTGATACAAGAAAAACATGTGGATAAATGGGTATGCATGGTAGAATGATGAACACTGCCATCTGAAAGCAAATGAAAGGTAAACAAGCGAGAGATAAGACAGAAGTAAAAGCAAAATCAGCAAAGAGGAAGGGGAACAAAGTAGAATCAGAGATTATCATAGAAAATTGTGAAGCAGAACATAGTTGACAGATGAAATATGTAGCCCCAGATTGCATTGAGCTTCACAGAAACAATACAATAGGACAAGGACAGAGGATTAAAAATGCCATGTGACTGGAAGCTCAGTGTCATGATTGCAAACTGATTGGAGGTTATTTGAAAAATCATCTAGTCTTTCTTCAGTTTCACCAATGCAAGCAGTGACTACAGTGCACTAAATTGAAACTAGTGCAAGTAAATTCTGTTTCATCTGGAAAGATAAGAAGGCAGACATAATATTTTTTGCACTTGCATGGAAAGGTGCCATGTGTGGTCAGGCAACTGGGGAGCTGACCAGGTTATCACCGAAGGAACTGTCTCATTGGAATGCTGAAAAGGAGGAGAATAAATGGTGTGCTGGTGGTTCTATCATGCTGGAGGTGGTTGAATGGGTTGAACATATTTTATTGTATACAGAAGTTGGGTTGGGAGGTGGCAACACTGACTCGGTTTTCAGCATGAGGAGAGTGGATGAGAATGGAAGTGAGGTAATGGAATGGGACTGGTTGAGGGACCTGCCAACCTGCCAACCATGCCAGAGAGGATCCTTGCTTGAAGAAAAAAGATGTATCTGAAGCACGAATATAGAAGGCTGTATCATTGAAGAGAGGTGATGGAGATGGAGAAATTGGATCAATTAAATGGTGCCTGCACAGGAAGCATGGTGTGGCAAAGTATAGTCAAGATAGCTGTGGGAGTCTGTGAGCTTATGGTGAATATTTGTTGATGGTCTATTCCCAAAAATGAAGTCTGAGAATGCCAAGAAAGGGAACAGTTGGAGATGGATCATTTGAAAGTGTAGAAAAGGTAAAAATTGGAAACAAATTTTCCAGTTCAGCTTGACAGGAGGATTGGCATGGATACAGAAATCAATGCACCAGTAAACAAGGTAAAGGAGTCTGGAGTGAACTGGAACAAAGAATATTCTAAATATCGTACCAAAAGGCAAGTATAGCTTGAACTCTTGAAGATATCAGTAACTATATTTTTTATGTGATAGGGTTGAGCAACTAGATTTTAATGATAAGTTTCCAGGTCAGCAGAAAGTACAAAACTTGGTTAAGACTAATTGACTGAATTAGGATATTTTTCTCCCATGGCTGGGAGGTTCAGAAAAATCAACAAACCTTGTGCAGAGTTGTGCAGATTTCTATCATATGTTGCGTGAATAGGTGTCTGTACTTGTGGAAGGTGCAACTTGTGCTCAGTCAAATTTGGCAGATCATAACTTCCAAGCTTTGTGCATTAAGTGCACAAACGTCCTAGTGCAACTTGATTCTGGTGTCAGTCACTGACACAGTTTGGAATGTGGGAACCATGCATAGATATAGAAATTTAAAATGCTGCAAGTATTTAAAGGCAAGTTCATTTGTTGCAGTGTTAAAAGGTACAGGCTGAGACTTAAAAAGCAGCGATGTTAGCAGGCTGCATCAAGGAAGAGCTGCATAATTTATGGATATCAATGTGGAGTAACTGTTGCCAAAGATATGCCTAAAGTGAGAGCTGCCTTTAATACTTCAATACTCCATCCACACTGACGGTGAGGAGGAAAGACGACAGTGGTCAATCCACTATGCACCACCCCACGAAGACAGCACTTTCAAGCAGCAAGAAAACACCTGCTATGTTTAGACTATACAATATTTCCAAACAAATGGGCAAAGTATGACACTCGCGAAGTGTTTCCCTGATCCGACTGCATTCTGTACTAGCATAAAGGTGCCAAAGCTACTATGACAGCTACTATGGGAAATGTGCAAGATAGGTGAGTGACTGATTAGGCTGGCCAGTGGATGAGGAGATAGGTTGCAGTTGGCTCAGATAAGATGCAGTACTGGGTGGGTGGATTTGGGGAGGGGTGGGGAGGTGTAGAGTGACAGATAGTAGTTGAGGAGTTAGGGCATGAGGTAAGCAAGTGAGTGAATGGGGTGGCAGGTGGGTGAGGGAAGGTGACAGGATAGGGTGGGTGAGATGACATGGGGATGGTCATGTGTCCATGTGGCTTCAGAGAAGGTGGTCAATGTGAATAATTAGGGTGCCAATTTTATAGCGATTATAGTGATTTTTTTCAGCGAGGATTTAGAGCAAGAATTAATTCCTCTAATTTATTCTGGCTAACTATTCAGGCAATTAACTCTTTGAAATCTTCAACTGTAATTCGGCATTGCAGACTTTTTTGGAAAGTTCCAGATTTCAGGTAATATTGTTCATCAAAGTTTAAACTTCCTGGGAAACTATACAGATAGTGCGTACTGGACTTCTCAGAGTCCTGATGCACATCCTTCAGATTCTTCTGATCTTTGACTATCTGAATTCTGGAAAATCTGAGCCTAGACATTGATTGGGCTAAAACTAATGGTTGATTTTTAAATAAGACTGAGCAGTGCCATTCTCTTCAGAAATGACTTTGAGATACTAGCTGCTAAGATAGCCAAACATTTGCATTATGTTACGAATTCCAAAAACCATTACAATTGTGTCCAGAAAACCATAACAAGAAAATCCCTTTGGAGGAATGTGAATGGATCATCTTAGATTAGATTACTTACAGTGTGGAAACAGGCCCTTCAGCCCAACAAGTCCACACCGAACCACCAAAGCGCAACCCACCCAGACCCATTCCCCTATATTTACCCCTTCACCTAACACTATGGGCAATTTAGCATGGCCAATTCACCTACCCTGCATATTTTTGGATTGTGGGAGGAAACCGGAGCACCCAGAGGAAACCCACGCAGACACGGGGAGAATGTGCAAACTCCACACAGAGAGTTGCCTGAGGTGGGAATTGAACCCGGGTCTCTGGCGCTGTGAGGCAGCAGTGCTATCCACTGTGCCACCGTGCCGCCCATCTCCTGACACATTAACAAAACATCCAGACAGCCAAATGTGTACTTAACAGGATGGGAGCAAGCATTAGACATAATCACTATGGACAATGGACTCTAACTAAGAAAAGAACTAGTCTATGTATAATCTAATCATGTTTGCATGTGGAATGAACTTGCTAAGACCATGTTAGTTGATAGGAGACATGTGATGAGCCAATTAACCCTCTTTCGTAAATGAGAGAATGTCTTTCTTCATGTCATAAAACAAAAAAAAAACAGAATACTGAGTGTCACTCTCTCTGAGTCTCCCTCCAATCCTGTAAGCTCGAGTTCAACATAATTTTTGAACTTTTACATGCCAGAGGTTATGTTGTAATAATCAACCTAGCAGACTTTATCTCCAGAAGAAAAAATAATTTGTCAGTCAACACCCTTTATCTCAATGCCATATCCAGAAATCATTGAGCTCTGTTTAAAGTCATCCAAGTCATCAATTCACGAAAATGTCTAGTGTTGTCTTTTAAAATCACTTTACTTATACTCCCACTTTATAACGTGCTTGCGTGCGTGTCCACACGTAATCTTGAATGCATGTGATTGAGAGAGTCGCACTTTATTTTTCTTACTTAGATCATGTGTTAAGTGCAAAAATACCACTCTTCTTCTTAAAACTATGCAAGAAATCCTGTCTGTGCGTGACTTTTACAGTCACAGCACTTAATACAGTTTTAACTCACTGAATTGGCAAATATATTATAAAAAAAGTATGTTGTGGTCAAATGAAGTGGTAAAAGAGGGGATTCAATTTAGCCCTTCTCACTTGATTATAACCACATTAATTGGAAAAGGCACACAAAACAACTGCATTGCTCTTTATTTCCTTTATGTAAATGCCGATGCTAGAATAGAGGAATACTTCCAAAACCATCTGGAAATCTTAAACTAAATGTTCCTTGCAGAAATTCTTTCAATACAAGTACACGATCCAAGTTCCACTTTCTGATGGATACACTAAAATGCAGACAGAATTCAAAGCTACAATGTGTTCTTGGGACTTCCAAAATTGATATGACTTTGCTGCTGGTAGACATGTATGGAGAGAGTCTCAATATTATAGCCTTGCATCCTTTTCAGGAAGCAATTGTTGATCAATGGGGATAAGTGAAGCTAAGCTTTATTATCAATAATTTCCTGTGGTTTTCTTTCGCATAACTCATACATACTCAGATACCTTCTCAAACACAACTGTACAGTATTGCCATGCATGTAATATTTTTCTACAGATGTTTCCATTGAATCTCATAAAAGGAGAATATTAAAATCTAAAAAGGATGATCTTCTTTACTTTAGTATTGTATGCAGTATCATGCGGGTCAAGTATTGATTGTTGAAAAGTCCACAACCTGTACCGGAAAGACTATTTATTAGGACCACAGTTTTTTTTTTATCTCCTGTGACATCTGTAATTACACCTGAGCTTCTAAATCCAGTCAGTGTGGCTCTTGTGAATGTTCAGACAGTCTTTATGGGAGCCTTGGGCTCGAAAGTAGCTCTCTCACCTGGCTTCAATTATTGGGTATTTTGGCATTTAAAAAAAATGCCTCTTGCAGATCTGATTCCATACAAAAGTGGAGAGGCTAATAGTCAATCCAGCAGCACAAACTACTTGAATAAAAAAAAAAGATGAAACTGCTACCTTGGAGCCAATCTCACATTCATCCAATATGTAAGCACCTCTCTCCTCCTTCTCGTCCCTTTTTAAACCTATTGCTTTAATAAGATATTTAGTGGCTCAGTTCAACAGTTATCTGATTTGCCCTTGAGAGAAGTTATTTAAAATATTTTTACTGGTAGAAGGTACTATATCGAGCATAAGCTCTTCATCAGGAATGTGCAGGGGGAGGGGGCTGAGAGATAAATAGGAGGGGTGAAGGATGGGGTTATGGGGGGGAAGGAGCTGGGAAGGTGATAGGTGGATGCAAGTGGGGGAGATTGTGATAGTTCAGTGGAGAGGGTGGAGTGGATAGGTGGGAAGGAAGATGGACAGGTAGGACAGGTCAAGAGGGCAGTGCTAAGCAATGGGTTGGATCTGGGATGAGTTGCGGGGGGAGGGATTTGGAAACTAGTGAAATTAACATTGATGCCATGTGGTTGAAGGATCCCAAGGTGGAAGATGAGGTGTTCTTCCTCCAGTCATCGGGTGGCTTGGATTGGCCGGTGGAGAAGGCCCAGGACTTGCATGTCCTTGGTGGAACGGGAGAGGGAATTGAAGTCATTGGCCACAGGGCAGTGGGATTGTTGGGTGCATGTGACCCAGAGATGTTCCCCAAAATGCTGCGCTTGTTTGATGGTCTGTCTCCCCTATGTAGCGGAGACCACATTGAGAGCAACAGATACTGTAGATGAGGTGGGTGGATGTGCAGGAAAATCTCTGCCAGATGTGGAAGGATCCTTTGGGGCTTTTGACGGAGATGAGGGGGCAGGCATGGGCGCAGGTTTTACACCTCTTGTACTGGCAAGCAAAGGTGCCGGGTGTGGAGGATGGGTTGGTGGGGGATGGGGGGGGCATGGACCTAATGAGGGAGTCACGGAGGGAGTGTTCTCTGCAGAATGCTGATAGTGGTAGGGAAAGAAATATGTCTCTGATGGTGGGGTCTGATGCAGGTGGCAGAAATGGCGGGGGATGATGCACTGTATCCTGAGATTAGTGGGGTGAAAGGTGAGGACCACGGGGAGGGTTGTGTCTAATTGCAGCTGGAGGGGTGGGGTTCGAGGGCAGAGGTGCAGGAAGTGGGGGAGATGCACTGGAGGGCATTGTTGATCACGTGGCGGGGAAATTCTGGTCCTGGAAATAGGAGGCCATCTGGGATGTCCTGGAGTGAAATTGGTCCTACAGAGAGTGGATACGGCAGAGTTGGTGGAATTGGGAGGTAAGGGATCATATTTTTACAGGGGGGCAGTGGGAGGAGGTGCAATCCAGGTAGTTGTCCATGTTGAATTGGTTGCCGGAGAGGCTCAGAAAGGGGAGGGAGGCATCCGAGATGGTCCAGGTGAACTTAAGGTCAAGCTGGAAGATGTTAGCGAAACTGATGAACTGTTCAACCACCTAGTGGGAGCATGAGTGGCACTGATACAGTCATCGATGTGGAAGAGGAAGAAGTGGGGGATAGTGCGGAGTAACTGAAGAAGATGGAGTGTTCCACATATCCGATGAACAGACAGGCATAGCTAGGACCCATGCAGGTGTCCATGGCTACCCCTTTGGTCTGAAGGAAGTGGGATGATTTGAAGAAGAAGTTGTTGAGGGTGAGGACCAGTTCCGCCAATCCAATGAGCATGTCGGTGTAAGGGTACTGATTGGGTCAGTAGGAGAAGAAACAACAGAGGGCTTGGAGGCCTTTGTCATGGCAGATGGATGTATAAAGAGACTGGATGTCCATGGTAAAGATGAGGTGTTGGGGGCTAGGGAAATGAAAGTCATGGAGGAGGTGGAGGCTGAGAGTGGTGTCCCAAATGTATGTGGTGATTTCCTGGATCAAGGAGGTCAGGACAGTGTCGAGCTATGAGGAGATAAGTTCGGTGAAGCAGGAGCAGGCGGAGACAATAGGTCGACCAGGTAGTCAGGTTTGTGGATTTTCCGTAAAAGGTAGAACCGGTGGTGCAGGGTTGAGAACTATGACTGCCTTGGTTGACTATTGTTTGAAATGTCGACTCTCCTGCTCCACTGATGCTGCCTGACCTGCTGTGCTGATCCAACGCCACACTTTGACTTTCTCTCTCCAGCATCTGCAGTCCTCACTTTCCCTCACTCTCCATATCCCTCTAAAGCCTTCCTATTCATACACCCATCCAGATACCTTTTAAATGTTGTAATTGTACCAGCCTTCACTTGGTCCTCTGGCAGCTCTGCGGGAACCCTTAGGTTCCTTTTAAATCTTTCCTCACTCACCTTAAACCCATACCTTCTAGTTTTGAAAGTCCCCACCCCACCCTATCCATGCCCCTCATGATCTATACACTCTCATGCCCCTCTATATGGTCACCTCTCAGCCTCCAAAGCTCCAGGGAAACTAGCTCCCGCATGTTCAGCGTTTCCCTATACCTCAACTCCTTCAGTCCTGACAACATCCTTATAAATATTTTCTGAACCTTTTCAGGTTTCAAAACAATATCATTACCACTGAAAATATCAAGGGATATAACTCAACTGATTCATGCAGGGTATTATCATAAAATATTGGTGTTTAATATAAGTGATCTAAATGAAAAGTGACATTTTTACAGTACACTCAAACTACAAGAAACAATTACCTTATCAATGACAATGTTTGATTAAACCTGTTTGGCCCTAAACAGCATATTACAATAAGGGAATGAACTGCCACTGAATCTCATAGTTCTTGCAGCATCAAAGCCATTTTCTACTTCTGTCACTTTTTTTAATGACTCATAACAATGTTCTTGCACTTGGAAATGCAACATTACCTGAAAATCAAGTTGTTGCGTTGCTTATCATGATTAACAAACTACCATTTCTGCTTTGTAACAAACTAACTATGAGTGAAGGCAATCATTGGTGTAAATGGTACTGGTTTGACAAGTTCTAAAGAATTTAACTGCAATTGCAGACTTTGTGGAGTTCCAAACCTTTCATTTCCAGCTCTCACCAAAAAAAAACTAATTCCTGAGTGACAAAATCATGGTTTCCGTGATCTATCAGGCCACTTTCACAGTAACTGCTCACTTTTAAAAAATTCCTTCCAGACAAAAGATTATTGCCCAAGATTGATCATTAAATAGATGATAATTTTAAAAATTGCAGTTTAACATATGTACAGGACTATTGCCCATGTAGTTCTGTACCAGTAACTGAACTTTACCTATTCTACTTTATCTTGTCTCATCGATAGATCTTTCTAATTATTTTTGCCATGTATTATTCTAGCTATTCCTTTGATACATCTGTATTATATACCTCAACTATGTTGATTAGTAGAAAGTTTCATTTTCTAATCACTGAGTAAATATTAATATTTAAAATACAAAGTTGAGAAACTGTTTGACCAGTGTCAAGATGGAGAAGGAAAATATTGACAAGTTCCAATAACAGTCCCAGCGATCCGATTTCTAGTTAACATAGTCTATTCAGTGCAATGCAGACAGCAGGCAAAGTTTGCACTGCCCACTATAGCAACCAGATAGCCTGACATTAAGTGGTCTCCTGAGTGGTTGCATACCCCAATTAGTGCAAGGCCACTACCGCCTAAAGCGAGCTTGCAATATTTAAAAGCCAGCCTGCACCTGCTTGAAGTGCCTGGGGCGTTTGTACTCAGTGGAACAAAAACAAAAGGGTAGGAAGTGGTTCTCTGATGCTGCACTTGGGATTTTTGTGTAAGAGGTAGAGAGAGGCCCCCTCCCACAGAGGGTCAGGACGCCATCCAATACACAGTGAGAAGACAATGGGAGCAGTGAGCCATTGCTGTTAATGCAATCAGTCTAGTCCTGAGCAGATGGATGTAGGGCAAGAAATAATTTGATGTCTTGAAGTGTGGTCAAGGCCAGTCAATGCATCTTCAAATGTTAATCCACAGAAATAAACCACCAGTCCCTGAACATGGTTCCAATTGCCCTCCTGTCAAGTATTGTAGAGCTGCAATGTCAACTTCTACCAGCTTGTGATTGGTGCAGTTTGCTGCCACCATCCTCTTTCCTTGATGAGCCTAGTTAGTTTAGAATGATAGAGGAAAATCACCAGTGAATATTAATGAAAAAGAGGCTCTTGTCTGAAACAAGATGTAGTTTATTGTGTGAAACAATTAGGATAAATTTACACCAGTAGTTTAGACATTATTATGGAGATTGTGAGTACAGCTCTTGACCCTATAAAATCCTAAGATGTTCTGTCTTTCTTCAATGACCCCCTGCCGTCTGAGGCAGAGTTCCAAAATTGCACAGCTGTCTGAGAGATAAAAACCTTTTCATCTGTATCATGGAAGGGCACTTTTTATATATATATATATATACAGCACCCTCTGGTTTTGGTCTCACCCACAAGAGGAAACATCTTTTTCACGTTCATCTTGTCAAGACTGTTCAGGATTCTATTTACTTCAGTCAAGTCATCCTTTCCACTTCTAAACTCAAGTGGAAACAAATCCAGTCTGTTTAACCTTTCCTCATAAGACAACCCACTCATTCCAAGTATCAATCTAGTAAACTTCCCCTGAATCATCTCCAATGTATTTATCTGCTTATTTAAACAAAAAGAGCAAAATTGTAAATAGTATTCAAGGTGTGGTCTCACCAATACCCCACATAACTGAAAGATATCATTACTTTTATGTTCCAAAGCCTCTCATAATAAAAGATAACATGCTATTAGATTTCTTAATTGCTTACCGTTGTTCTTATATTTTGTGATTCATGCACGGGAAGACCTAGCACCACCTGCAACTCTGAACTTTGCAGTTGTTCTCCATTTAAGTAATATTCTGCTTTTTCATTCTCCCTACCAAAGTAAACATTTTAACAAAAAAATCTGTTCCTTCCTGCAATTCCCTGATCATCATTTCCCATATTTCTGTATTGTCCTCATGCCTTAATTCTACCATTTTTATTATCTTTACTCGAGCTTGATAGTTCATCCTTTTTTTTCTATGTTTCAGGCACTTTCCAGTTCCCTAGTTATACAGTTCTCTAACATACCGGTCCCAGCACAGTTGAGGTGCAGACCCTCCCAACACTTCAGCCTCTAATTTCCCCAGCACTGATGCCAGTACTCCACAAATTAGTACTTACGTAACCAATATCAGTCCTTAAGCCACATATTCATCTCTCTAACCTTATACGTAGTCAGCTAATTATCACATGGCTTTGGTACTAATGCACAGATGATAATCTTTGCAGTTCTGATTTTCAATTTGTGCCAGCTGTACATATTGTCTAAGCTGATACACTTTACTTGACAAATCTATGTCACTGGAAAATAGATGGAGCACACCAATAGAAACCTCCTAGTCCAATTCCAAATTCCTGTCCAGCCTGAGCAGATATCCCAAATGCTGGCACTGGGCAGGCAATATAGTCTTCTGAATTCGTGCTCATGGTTGCACGGAAGTGTCTACTCTTCCTCATTATACTGTTCCTATTACCACTACGTTCCCTCTAGCTCCTCCTAGTTGAATGGCTTCCTGTACCATGATGCCACGATTAGTGCAATCCTCCTTCATCCAAACTGGCAGAGAGCATCTTAAACCTTTTGGAGAATTGCAAAGGTTGAGGTTCCTGCAATCCATTCATCAGGGTCCCCTCACCAAACTTCTGTTATATGACCCCTTAACAACCAGAGAGAGAAGTTACGCAGGCCGTGATGACAGAGAAAGGAACTCCGCCGTGTTAAGGGTTCAAAATTCATTGGGCAGAAGTGTTTGATAGACTGTTGGCACCGGGATCAAGTAAGATGCATTCAAGGACTTTGAAGTAAAAAGGAGTAGAAATTGCAGGGGTACTGGCCACAATCCTTCAGTCTTCCCTAGATTCCCACGAGGAGGTTGAACAGTTCATCCACTACACTAACACCTTCCACCCCGACCTCAAATTCACCTGGACAGTCTCGGACTCCTCCCTCCCCTTCCTAGACCTTTCTGTTTCTATCTCAGGCGACCGAATCAACACCTCCTCCCATCCTGCCCCCTGTAAAAACGCCATCCCATTCTCCCAATTCCTTCGTCTCCGCCGCATCTGCTCCCAGGAGGACCAGTTCAAAATACGTACAACACAGATGGCCTCCTTCTTCAAGGACCGCAATTTCCCCCCCAACGTGGTCGACGGGGCCCTCCACCGCATCTCCTCCACTTCCCGCTCCTCCGCCCTTGAGCCCCGCCCCTCCAACCGCCACTAGGACAGAACCCCACTGGTCCTCACCTACCACCCCACCAATCTCCATGTACAGCGCATCATCCGCCGTCACTTCCGCCACCTCCAAACAGACCCCAGCACCAAGGATATATTTCCCTCCCCTCCCCTATCAGCTTTCCGTAGAGACCACTCCCTCCGCGACTCCCTTGTCAGATCCACACCCCCCACTGACCCAACCTCCACTCCCGGCACCTTCCCTTGCAACCGCAGGAGGTGCAACACTTGCGCCCACACCTCCCCCCTCACTTCTCTCCAAGGCCCCAAAGGAAACTTCCATATCCGCCACAGATTCACCTGCACCTCCACCCACATCATCTACTGCATCCGCTGCAGCCGGTGTGGCCTCCTCTATATTGGGGAGACAGGCCGCCTACTTGCGGAGCGATTCAGAGAGCACCTCTGGGCCACCCGGACGAACCAACCCAACCACCCTGTAGCACAGCATTTCAACTCCCCCTCCCACTCCACCGAGGATATGCAGGTCATTGGACTCATCCACCGCCAAACCACAACAACGCGACGGTCGGAGGAGGAGCGTCTTATCTTCCGACTGGGAACCCTCCAACCACAGGGGATGAACTTGGACTTCACCAGTTTCTTCATCCCCCCTCCCCCCACCTTGTCTCAGCCGAATCCCTCCAGCCCGGCACCGCCTTCCTGACCTGCAGTCTTCTTCTTGACCTCTCCGCCTCCATCCTACTCTGACCTATCACCCTCACCTTGACCTCTTTCCACCTATCACATATCCAACGCCCCTCCTCCAAGTCCCTCCTCCCTACCTTTTATCTTCTCCTGCTGAACACTCTCTGCTCATTCCTGAAGAAGGGCCTGTGCCCGAAATGTCGAATCTCCTGTTCCTGGATGCTGCCTGACCTGCTGTGCTGTTCCAGCAATAAAGTTTCAACTTTGATCTCCAGCATCTGCAGACCTCACTTTCTCTTCCCTAGATTAGGTTAAGCTGACAGAAGACTTGAAAATTGTAAACATTATGGCCTCATTCAAGGAAGATTGTAAGAATAAACTTAGGAATTACAGACCAGTCAGTTTAACTTCAGTGGTGGAAAGCTTTTCAAGACCATGGTTTGGGATAGAAATAGTAGTCACATGGGAAAAGGCAGGTTGATTAGGAAGTCAGCATGGATTTCTGAAGAGGAAGTCATTTTTAACTAACCTGCTGGAGGTTTCTGAAGAGGTAACAAAAAGGTTCAAAGAGGGCTATACTACTGGTGTGGTGTACATTAACTTTTTGCAGTTTTAAGACAGTGCCACACAACAGGCTTGTAAAGAACACTATAAAAGCCATGGATTAAAAGGGCCAATAGCAACATGAATACAAAATTATCTGAGGGATAGGAAACAGAGTAATAGTCAATGAATATTTGCTGGGCTGATGAAAGGTTTGTAGTGGAGTTTCCCAAGGTTTGCTGTTGAGACCCTTGCCTTTCCTGATTTGCATTAATGATCTAGATCTTGGTGTGCAGGGGGCAATATCAAAATAGTGCATTTATCTGCGCGTGCAGACATCAAGAGCCACTGTGTAAAAAAAAATGTGATCCTCCCCTGCAACGAAGTCCAATTTCATGCCATTATGTCATCTCTTCTGGCACAAAGACCATCAGCCAGTCCAGTCCAGCTTACCCCCTTATAGAGCAGTGCATGTCAAACTGGGGAACATGTGAGATGTTGCCTCCAACCAGGAAGGATCCCAGATTTTTAATATCACGCTGTCAACCAACTGGCAGTGCTGCTAGGGTGGCTGCTGCCTCGACAGCAACATGTGGTCCAGGACCAGGATCAACGGTGGCTGGATGTGAGTAATGGTTGGAGAGGGGTGGTTGGGGTTGTAATGGAGGTGACGGAATAATGGGGAGGGTGTGATGGGGAGGGGGCTGGTTTGTGGTAGATATCAGACAGCAAGGCCAGGTCTCGTCTCTCAAGCAATGTTCCCTTGAGGCTGCATGACGAGGCAGCAGCTTGGAGCTCCCACACAACCTGAATATAGTGCCAATGTATTGAATTCTGCATTGCTGCATCACAAGGACCTCAGACGTAGGAAAGAAAATTAGAGGGAATTTGGCTGAAATGGAGAGGTGGTCCGCCTGCTGATGTTGGGTCCAATGTTTGGATAAGAGAACTCCTGTTACACAGGAGCCTGTAAAGAGATCTATACAAGCCTCTGACTCATCACGGTTATAGAGTCATAGAGATGTACAGCATGGCAACAGACCCTTTGGTCCAACCCATTCATGCCGACCAGATATCCCAACCCAATCTAGTTCACCTGCCAGCACCCGGTCCATATCCCTCCAAACCCTTCCTATTCATATAGCCATCCAAATGTCTCTCAATTGTACCAGCCTCCACCACTTCCTCTGGCAGCTCATTCCATACATGTGCCACCCTCTGCATGAAAAAGTTGCCCCTTAGGTCTCTTTTATATCTTTCCCCTCTCACCCTAAACCTATGCCCTCTAGTTCTGGACTCCCCGACTCCAGGGAAAAGACTTTGCCTATTTACCCTATCCATGCCCCTCATAATTTTGTAAACCTCTATAAGGTCACCCCTCAGCCTCTGATGCTCCCAGCCTGTTCAGCTTCTCCCTGTAGCTCAGATCCTCCAACCCTGGCAACATCCTTGTAAATCTTTTCTGAACTCTTTCAAGTTTCACAACATCTTTCTGATGGGAAGGAGACCAGAATTGCATGCAATATTCCAACAGTGGCCTAACCAATGTCCTGTACAGCTGCAACATGACCTCCCAACTCCTGTACTCAATACTCTGACCAATAAAGGAAAGTATACCAAACGCCTTCTTCACTATTCTATCTACCTTATAACAGATATGAACATTATTTGACCATTCCAAGGGCCTTAATTGACAGAAGCATGAGAAAACTCTCTATGGGCCTGCCTGCTACTGCCTTAATTGGAGCAGTCGTGGGAAGGAAGTGGGACAACCTCCTCACCGCTATCTTATTTGCTGAAGAGAACTCCCATCGTCAAACTAAACAAAGTGAGGGCACAAAATTCCACTCCATGTTCTTTCTGAAGGGAATTCCGGAGTTAGAAATTTATATTCATGAAGAGTTCAACTTCCAGTAGTGGGGCAAAGGAGGTTGGGAGTGTCGGGTGGGGTGGGGTGGGGGTGGGGGGTCACATTAGAAGGCAATCAAGGGGCTGAAAGAGTTCTTGGAGAATTATTGTTCTGGAAGATATTCCAGAGATCGGAGATAGGAAGTCACGAAGGACATGATTTTGGTATGACTGCTGATTAACTTCTGGTGTAATGGAGGAGATGCTGGTAATATCATTGGATGGGTAATCTAGAGGCACAAGCTAATGCTCTGGTGAAATGGGTTTGAATCTTACCATGGCAAGATGGTAAAATCTGAATACAAAAAAAAATTCTGGAGAAGTAAATGGTGATCCATAATGTCATTTAAAAAATGCATCTGGTTCACTTATGCTCTTCAGGGAAAGAAGTCTGTCATCCTTACCTGGTCTGGCCTACATGTGACTACAGACCCATAGTAATATGGAGTTATACAGTCATAGAGATGTACAGCATGGAAAAAGACCCTCAGTCCAACTTGTCCATGTTGACCAGATAGTCTAAATAAATCTCGTCCCATTTGCCAGCAGTTGGCCCATATCCCTCAAAACCCTTCCTATTCATATATCCATCCAAATGCCTTTTAAACGTTATAATTGTACCAGCCTCATCACTTCTCTATGGATGACTTAACTGCTTAATGGCCAATAAATGTTGGCCTAGCTAGCAATACCCGCAGCCTGTCAACAAATAAAATAATCTCAGCTGTTTTGAAGAACTCTCACCTATGGCCCAAGATACTTAGAGTTTCCTGGGGAGGAAAGGAGACTCCTCAATGGGTGCCGTTGAAGCCCAGCTTGAAAGAAAGGGAAATTGGAAAGGATTATGCACATTGAGAGCTGAAAGTCATCGTGTAAAACTCAGAGTCATAGTTCCTTTCTCCTCGGTGTGTGAAGGAACAAGAAGTGGTGGGGACTGGTACAATCACAATATTTACAAAGCATCTAGATCAGTACATAAATAGGAAGGGCTTAGAGGAATATCAGCCAAATGCTGGTAAATGGGGCTAGATCAATTTAAGATATATAGTCAGAATGGATGAGTTGGACCAAAGGATCTGTTTCTGTGCTGTACAACTCTATAACTCAGTGACATGATAGGGTACATTGAAAACAAAAAATCAAATGGAGATTTGCTGCAGTTCCGCTCAATTTTTATTTTGCAAACATAATCAGAATGCATCAGAAAAAGACTGTACATTTCTTGGAAATGAGCTCAGGTGGCTATCTGATTCTTTGAAACGGAAGCTAATTGTGTATACTGTACATCCTGCTTGAATACAACTGTGTGATTTGACCTACATGCAATTCTAACCACCGGGTCAGCATTGCTGGTGCCAGTAAAGGTCACTTGCATGTGTGTCTGGCTCCTTCCCAGACACCACAGGTGTGTTTAAAACATCAGTCAATACTCAGTGCATAGATCAACCAAACATGTCTCTAATGCTTTGCTTGCCGGGGCAAAGGGTCTATTACTTTCCTCACAGGAAAGCATCAGGGATGTGAAGGACATAGCAGTTTATTTGTTTTGTATTTTTTCTTCACAGTGTCAGAAGTGATGAAAACCACTGCCATCTATATTCCTAGATACAATTCCTTGGACTTCCATTTTATCAGTGGTCAGGTGACTGGGGCACTCGAGAGTCAATCCTACTGTTGTGGGTTTGGAGTCACATATAGCCGATATCAATTCTGTAGGCAAAACTAGACAAATTTTAAGGCATTCGACATGACTGCCATTAGATTAGCTGTTTATTCTAGTTTCTTTTGAATTTAAGTTTCTCCATTTGTCAAAGAAGCAGCCCATTCTGCCCATCAAGTCTACACTGACCCGCCAATGAACATCCCACCCAGACCCACCCCATTCTTGCAATTCCCATGGCTAATCCACCTAGCTTCTGAACACTATGGGCAATTTCCCATTGCCAATCCCTCTAACTTGCACATCTTTGGATTGTTGAAGGAAACGGGAGCACCCGGAGGAAACCCACACAGACACAGAGAGAATACGCAAACTCCACACAGACAGTTGCTCAAGGGTGGAATTGGACTCAGCTTTCTGTGAGGTGCTGTGAGGCAGCAGTGCTAATCACTGAGCCACCATGTTGCCTAATGGGATCCCACAGTGGGATTCAAACCCATGTCCTCAGAACATTAGCCTGGGGTTCTGAATTACTAGTCTAGTGGCATTACCACCATGCCACTGCCTCTCCAGTGACAAGTGAGATCCAGCAGATTGTTGGAATTATGCTGTCAGGCACGAGGTCCAATTTTCAATTAGCCTGACTTCTGCCTCCCAGCATTGTCAGTTGGGTGCCAAATAATTGCTGGAGTTATTTTCATCATCTTGATTGGATCAGGGAAAGGTCTTAGCGCTGACCTAACTCTGTCATGACCCTAGCTAGCCAATAGGACTCTCCCAGTTATCTTGACTGGCAAGTTCAGGTTGATGCTGTAGCTGCCCCTGAAGAAATGGGAAGAAACATTAAAGAGCCACACAGCTGCAAAGGTTACAATAATTATTTTAAGAGTTTGGCCAAGGTAAACTTTAAGGGCAATTGGAGGGAGATGAGGATTCTTTTCTGACCTCAGTATTTCCAAAACTTAGGTCAACTCTTGGCAATATTCTGAGTCTACAAGAAATTTGAGAAAATGCCATTTGTTGGTGTGGATGGGAAAGAAATTGACCACGAATTACAAATTGCTCACGGAACAGCTAATATTTACATTGTTAAGAAATGGCTAGCAATGGTCTGAAAAGAAGAGAGAAAAATTGGGCTTGGGGCAATTATTACTGCTAGTTAAGATATTATCCTGCCAGATTTCACAGAACCATACAATAATATGGTGGTGGCAATTTGGCCCATTGTTTCGGTGCTGGTTCTTGGACTGAGCCGTATTTGGAATGGGATAACTGAGGAAAATCCAGACCAAAGACTGAAAAAAGTAAAGAAAAGATTTACAATTAAAAATGTAAAATATTTAACACCTGCATATTAATTTATTCGTAAGTAACAAAGGAACAGGAGTAGGCCATTCAGCTCATTGAGCCTATCCTGCCCTTCACTATGATCATGGTTGATTGAATATTTAAATGAATTTTACTTACCTCATATCCATAACTCTGTACACCCTTCACAATCAGAAATCTACATCTTAAACACACTCAAAGAATGAATGTCCACAGCTCTATGTAGTAGAGAATTCCAAAGGTTCACAACCCTCTGAGTAATTTCTCCTCATCTCTGGTCCAAATGCATCCCCTTTATTTTCAATAGTGTCCCCAGGTTCTACACTGCCCATTCAGGGGAATCTCCTTACTTGCACATATCCTGTCTATCACTAAAGTATTTTGCAACTTCAATGAGATCATCTCTCATTCATGGAAACTCCAGAGAATACAGGCCTACTTTTCTCAATCTCTCTTTACAAGACAGTTTCAGCATCCCAGGAATGTTTAGTGCACCTCCTCTCTGTGGCAAAAATATCTATCCAACTACCTCAAGAGCACTACATTTCTTTATCAATAACCTTCCGAAATAAGACTCTCACAATACAGTTTATTGGAAGTATATATTGAATGTATTGATATTTTAGCTTTTCATTTTTAACCAAACCTTCTGCTGTAACATTACACAGAAAACAGCGAGGGCAGTAGTGGGTTGTATTCAAGACCATGGCCTTGAGAACTGTTCTTTTGGCATATAGCACAAATGTAAAATTGGAACCATTAATAATAAGGTTGTTCTATTAACAATAGAAGTGACTCACCCTGCTTTCCAGCATGCTGGCAAAGTAACAACCTTTGTTAATACTTTCTGAACACTGAGAATGTACTTATCTTTTTGTCTGGAAATGTGATGCAGTAATTAGTTGCATACTGTTTTTAACAAAAAACACAAGAAGTATTCACCACAATGATAAAAATGTGATCACATTAACCTCTGGGAAATTTCTAATAAGATATTCAATGTGTGGTTGAAAGCTCACACTGTTAATATACCTTAATCCACCCACTTTACACTTGAATGTTGTGATAATTCAATGACTACGAAATCAGCCCTGGTACATATTTACACAGTATTCCCTATTTCTCAGCTACCAAAATCAAATATCATCAGGCAATGTACAGTAATGATGTTGCAGACATTAATATGCTTTTGTACGTGTCATGAGCCATCAAGGTCACAGTATATATACTGTTATTTATCATTGGAACAAACATGGTTATCAAACAGGAAATAACAAACTGGGAACAGACGATGTACTATGATGATGAAAAGGTAGCATGGTTCACCTCAAAGAGCAAATGACATTTTTTTCTTTCTAATGAATTCAGATATTTGCTGTCTACTACATTACACTCTATTTTACCTTGTTTAACAATGTATGATGTGGCTACAGGAAGCTATTTAAAATCAATGACAGCAGCAATACTCCAGTGTAAGGTGTACTGTTTGAATGAAGCAACTCTGATCTTAACCTATTGCTCCATACATTTCACCTTGCTGTGTGATAAAGCAACATGAACCATATTTTGCATTGTATATTTAATTTTTTCTCCTCAAAATAGATGGAAAAGCCTTACTTACAGAAAATGTGAAATCCTGTTCAGATTGAAGGGAAATGTTATTTTTAACTCCCTGAGTTATGCAAATATAAGCAGATAGAGGACTGAGTGAGACAATTTCCATAAAATTAAGATCTCAGACAGCTTATGGAAATCACTGGTGCCAGTGAACTTTGAAGGGTAACGGACCCAAATTCATTAAAAAAACACAACCTCCCTGAATTGCAAGGATATGCTGAATTAGGGTACGTTTTCCTAGAAATCAACAAGTTCTTGTGTGAAATTGAAATTAACTTGATTTTCCTTGGGTATCAAACTGTGCCCTGGTAGTCAATCATTGCTCACTGGATTTCTGGTACTTCTGCCTGTTATCACTACCATTTCATATGTGCTGAAACTAACTTGCTGGTCCAAAGAAAAAACAAAAGATCTGGTAGACGTTGCTATACTGAGAAATGGATACCGAGCAATCTCAAGTTACGTTCAACCACTGTCCATTTCACTAACCACTGGATCCATGTCCAATCTCATTATTTGGTTGATTGATTTATTGGCTGTGATGAGAATAAAGCCATGCCAGGCAGTTATCTACTTCCTGAACCCAGGAGCTAAAAGTCTGTGTGCAGAGTATGACATAATCTATCCCCTGCTACACCTTGTACACCAAGTATAATTCTATAGAGAAGGAGGAGGCATTGACTGGTACCAGGCCCACCAGGCTTTAAGGTGCTACTGATTCCTACTAAGGAATAGCTTCTCTGACATCATTACAAATGAGGGCCAGAAAATTCAATGGTCACATCTTTCTTCCACCCATACTCTCAGACATTGACTTCAGAGCTTGCAGATAGATATAAAACTCCATGCAGAGGCTTCTATCTCAATATTTTGGGTCTCACAGCTCAGAAACTGTGGGAAGGTTTTTTTTTCTGCCTCTCCTGGAAGAACACATTTACTTCCATTTCTCAGAACTCCAGATCTCTTGAACTCTGAGAATGACTGGTCTGAGTCTGACATCCTCACTAACATTAAGACCTGTAGGTGAAAGGCAGCAGACAAATATCACAAAATGATTAGGAAGGGGCAGACTGAGGGCCTGTGTGAGACATGAACCATTGCAGTCCATGTCGTGCAGTGACACTCTCAGTGATTTTGGGACGGAAGCTCCAAGAGTAATACACAATGACAGGGTATTTGACAAGTTCCAAGTCAAAATGAAGTGTGGCTTAGAAGGCACTTCTAACTTTGACTTGTCTTACTCTTCTAAGTGGTCGAGTTAGAAGACCTCTAACTTTAGGGTCTTCTAAATTTGACTTTGGAAGATGCTGTCAAAGGAGCCTGGTGAATTTTGTGTTGCACTTTTCAGATGTTATACATTGCTGCCACTGTATATTAGTGGAAAAGGGAGCGAATGTTCAAAGTGAGATACCAATCAAGCAGACGATTTTGTCCGAGGTAGCATTACATTTCTTGGGTGTGGTTCGCATTGCACTCATCCAGACAAGTGGAGAGTGTTCAATCACACTCCTAACTCGTGCCTCATGGATGGTGGCAGGCATTGGGGTACAGGAGGTAAGTTACTCACTGCAGAATTTCTAGCGAGTATCTAGAGTATCTATCTAGTGGTTCCCAACCAGTCCAATATCAAGGAACACTGCAATGACACAAACAACTCTATGACACATCCATTTTTTTTGTTGAAATAATTACATTTACTTTTATATACGATGATTACACTCTTACTGGAGAGGTTCGCAACAGAATGCATAAAACAAGCATACAACAACTTCTCCTTTTCGGCTGAGAATCTATTCTAAGACTTAAATCAGCAGCTTAAATAAATAAAAATCTAAAAACATTCACATTAAAATCAATGCTAATGTAGAGATATGTTCAGGCAGGCTGGCTAGTTCAACCATCATTTAACAACTGTGTGCCTCTTTACCACACATACACAGTTCTTCTCATCCCAGAGATATGATAATCAATCATCGCCTATGCTCAGACCAAATGCTTGGGCCTGTGCACGTGCTGCATAATTAGTGGCCAAATGTTCACACATGCACGGTGCCAAATCTTTGTTCATGTATGGTAACACAAAACTATGTGAAGTGGCGCTGCTTCCTGAGAATTTTGCAGCACACTTCTCATCTTGCTAAGGCACAGTGGTTGAAAACATTTGTTTTAACCTGGTCTTCTAGCCACAGTATTTATATAGCTGGTCCAGTTCATTTTTTGGTCAATTGTAATGCCCAGGATGTTGGCATTGGGAGATTCAGAGATGGAAGTATTATCGAATGCCTAGTACCTGTAGGTACTAACTACAATGGTAAAAGGGCTGGAAAAACACCAAGGGTGAGCAAAGTCTATGTCAGTTTAATGGACAAAAGCACAGATCAAGGTTCTATGGATGCCAGTGCACTGAAGTGGAGAAGACGAAGAAACAAGTTTGCGAACTGCAGCTACATTTTAAACTCCATTCACATCTTCGAACATTTTCAATGTGTGGTGAATGAACACGCTTAGTATTCAAATACTGATGAAGGCATTTGCACCATGTCATGAGTGCTTTAGTGCATGAAATGCAGGCACAATCTGGATTATTGATGTGAGAATGGGAGGGGAAGGGACTCAGAGTACAGCATGCACTCCCTTTTTGATGTAATGCATTGGACACTCAGCCTGTGTAGCACAAGATGGTGCACATGCTGTGACAACTGACCTGATCTAGACCTAGAGCAGACAGTAGGCTGCTGAAGGTGAAGTTCTAATGCTTGAGGGAGGGTGGAGAGGGTTGGTGGAAGATGCTGGGGCAGTGTAGCCAGGATAGTGCGTGCTACATAATCCTGGCACGCTGTGCTTTGTACAATTGGAGAAGGCAATGAAGTGATGTTCTGGATGCTGAAAAACTGTAGAAAAGGGAGTAATCGTCCAAGGAGGAGGACGAAGGCACTGGGGAGTAGGAAGCTGTCCATGTACATGACACAGCTCAGCTGGCCTCAGGTGCCACAAGCCAGACAGAACCTAAAAGGACACTTGCTTCCAACAGATGGGTACAGCAGATCATAATGGAATATTAAGTCATCATTAGTCATATATCCGCACTTGTTTCCATCATGGGGGTGAACTGCAGCATGTATAGCTTTCATTTCTTTCTGCTTTCTCTGGCTATAAACAAAAACTCATGTTTGGAATTGTCAAACTGTTTGCCGATATGTGATATTCCCCAGTTGACAATGATCAAATTTGGGTCGCCAATGGAGATTGGAGACAGAGTGGCAGTGACTTACAGAGGGTGTTTAGATGGAAAGTAGCAAAGGACAAGTAAACTGTGTAACCTGTTGGTTAAACAGTGACTAAGGTGAGAGATTAGAGTTATATATGCAAAGTAGTCTCATTCATGCCAGTTATGTGCAATACGTAGCATGGCTTTGAGTCAGCTGTGCCATTCAGTTGTCAGTGACGGGCAATGCCAATTTTAAAATGGCACAGGTGCCAAGGATATTAATCTTTCAACAGATATCCACTAAGAGACACATTGTTCCCAGAACAATACTTGGTAAGATAGGGCTAGAATTGGATGGGAAGTTCGCTAAGATACAGTGAGAGATCTCACTCGACCTTGTGGCAAATAACACACATGAAAATAGTCAACATAACTGACTCTTTTCCAAAAAAATAAGGAAGATTTAGCTCTTATTTTCTTTCTCTTTCTGTGGATGCTGCCTGAGTTAAGTTTCTATAACACTTTTTGTTTTCATTCTCTCATCTACTTGATCAAATCCTCTGAACAAAATGAAAAGTTTGACCATATCACCACTTACTCTTCTCGATTCCAGGAAATACAAATTCTAGTTTGTCTAATCCCTCCTCGTATTTTAACTTTTAGAAGCCAGTATTAATCAACATTGAATTCTTTCCAAGGCCAATACACACATCCCCAGGTTGAGAAAGGCTTCAGTTCTTGAGTCTATTTGCAACACAGAATGGTGGCTCAGTGGTTAGCACTGCTGCCTCACAGCGCCAGGGACCCAGGTTCAATTCCAGCCTTCCTGTGTCTGTGTGGGTTTCCTCCAGGTGCTCTGGTTTCCTCCCACAGTCTAAAGATGTACAGGTCAGGTGAATTGGCCATGCTAAATTGCCCATAGTGTTAGATGCATTCAAGGAAAATGGGCCTGGGTGGGTTGCTCTTCGGAGGGTCGGTGTGGACTTGTTGGGCCGAAGGGCCTGTTTCCACAATATAGGGAAGCTAATCTAGTCATAATGCTGGACAATATAAAGAAGCTTTTTGTTAAGTAAAGGAATGGTTTGTATGCCGGATCTTTAAAATTAATCTTAAACCACTCTTGCATAAGTATGAGTGTTTGTAAGTCAGACGTTTGTAAATCTGGGACCTCTGTACATCCTTCCTGAGGTGTGGTTCCCAGAACAGTTCATAGTTTTTTAGTCATGGCCAAACTAGAGTTTGGTACACCTGGACATAATTTATATATAAAATACAAGAACATATAAGGGTCAAAATTCTATTACCTGTTTTGATTATTTTCGATCTGTTCATAACATTATAATGATCTAGGTACACAGACATCCCCTGTATCTAGCACTTCCGCATTGAGAAATGACCCTGTTCTGTACTTTCTAAATGTAAAGTGGTGATCTTACATTTGCTTACATTGAAATCCATTTGCCAGATTTGTTTTTTCACTAAATATTTTTATTCATTCATAGGCTGTAGGTGTCGCTGACTAGGCCAGCATTTATTGTCCATCCCGAATTGCCTCGAGGGCAGTTGAGAGTCAACCACACATTGATGTGTGCCTGGAGTCACATGTAGGCCAGACCAGGTAAGGATAGCATTTTCCTTCCCCAAAGGACATAAGTGAACCAGATGGGTTTTTCTGACAATTGATAATGCTCATCTTAAGCCTCTTAATTCCACATTCTTATCGAATGCAAATTCTACCATCTGCCATAGCAGGATTTGAAACTAGGTCCCTAGAACATTATCTAGGTCTCTGCATTAACCGTCCAGTGATAATACCATGAGGCATCGTCTTCCCCTATTAATATCTATTAATCTATTAATATCTGGAATATTATTTTTCATGCGCACTGCTTACAATGTTGTCTATCAGAGTGTCATCACCATGTTTGAAAATGTAACTTTCTAATACGACCTATCATTAATAAAACACAGTGAATAATTGAAGGCCCAACACAGATCCGAGTATCACAGATCATATCCCCATTCACTCCCGCTAATCACAGGACCTGTCATTCTCCCGATTCATCGTATCCTACTGCTTAGTCAATTTCTTAACCAATTCAATAACTATTTCAATTTCACAGGCTTCAAAGTTTGCGAACAGACTACTATCTTTATCAAATGCTTTGTAGAAATTCCTGTCTACTATGTTAGTCATCTCTTCAAAAACAAAAGAAACAGAAACAGCACATAAGTTTTGCATAATGTGTATGACAGAGCCACAGAATCAATAGAAATCATTAATCTTTCACAGAATGCCCATGTATATTTCTGAACTTCCCAAACATAAAGAATCAAATCTCAGTCTGGAGAAGGCATACAGATCATAACTGGAAGAAAAGCTAGCAACACAACATATGTGAAAGAATATTCCAAAGTCACTCACGTTGGTTTAGAAGCTTCGGCCTGATCAGTTTGCAGTTTCTCTCCTCCTTCCACTTCCATTGTACAATACACAATGCGATTTGGTGCTAAAGACTTTAGACCTTGCACTTCCATGATTACGACCTATAAAACAAAACAAATTTAATATTGCAACTTCAACTTTTCAAGTCATTGCAATCTGTAGACATCCAAATAAAATACAGTCTAGATTAGAATGGTGCTGGAAAAGCACAGCAGTTCAGGCAGTATCTGAGGAGTAGGATAATCGACGTTTCGGGCAAAAGCTCTTCATCAGGAATAGAGGCAGGGAGCCTCCAGGGTGGAGAGGTAAATGAGAGGAGGGTGGGGGTGGGGAGAAAGTAGCATAGAGTACAATAGGTGTATGGGGGTCGGGATGAAGGTGATAGGTCAGAGAGGAGGGTGGAGTGGATAGGTGGAAAGGAAAATAGGCAGGTAGGACAGGTCATGGGGACGGTGCTGAGCTGGAAGCTTGAAACTGGGGTGAGGTGGGGGAAGGGAAAATGAGGAAACTGGTGAAGTCCACATTGATGCCATGGGGTTGAAGTGTTCCGAGGTGGAAGATGCGTTCTTCCTCCAGGCATCGGGTGGGAGGGAGCGGTGGTGGAGGAGGATGAGGACCTGCATGTCATTGGCAGAGTGGGAGGGGGAGTTGAAATGTTGGACCACAGGGCAGTGGGGTTGATTGGTGTGGGTGTCCCGGAGATGTTCCCTAAAGCACTCTGTGAGGAGGCGTCCAGTCTCCCCAATGTAGAGGAGCAACAGATACAATAAATGATATTGGTGGATGTGCAGGTAAAACTTTGAGTGATGTGGAAGGCTCCTTTGGGGCCTTGGATGGAGGTGAGGGAGGAGGTGTGGGTGCAGGCTTTGCAATTCCTGCAGTGGCAGGGGAGGGTGCCAGGAAGGGAGGGTGGGTTGTTGGGGGGGGGGGGGGGTGGCGTAGACATGACCAGGTAGTCATGGAAGTGGAAGGAACGGTCTTTGCAGAAAGTGGAAATGGTTGGGGAGGGAAATATATCCTTGGTGGTGGGGTCCGTTTGGCGGTGGCGGAAATGTCATTGGATGATGTGGTTTATGCAAAGGTTTATCCAAACAAAATATACCAATGGTGAGGATATATCTGAAATCCCTGGACCAAGCACTGAACATTCATAATTCAAGCACAAATTAACAATATGTCTCATCCACAACCTTATGAAGACATCAGCCACTGCATAAATATGACTCTTATTGCTTAAAATACCAGATTTGCAGCCTCTTTACACTGCAAGTAAAGCCAGTTTTTAAGCAGTTTCATAGACTCATGTCGATTAGAACCTATTCAAAATTGTAAAATTTTAGTCAAAGCTGAGAGAGTCAGGAAGCAAATTATTTCATTCCCGTATAAACAAAACCAACATGATGCATTATTCAACACCAAACTTCAATATTGCATTCACTAAACAAATGCAACAATATTTCCATCATATAAATCTTCAACGGAATTTTTTTTTACCCTGTTTGCAATCATTTATTTTAATTCAACTTCTGTCAATCCAATGCAGCAAGGGCAAAGACAACTGCTTCGGTTTTCTCAATAGCTAACGACAGGAAATTTCTCCTATCTCGGTAGTAACTGTCAGGCAAACAGTGTGATAAGTTAGAGAATGGAGGAATCAAGAAAGATAAGATGGAGCTCTATATTATCAGTATATGTGTGAACACTGATGCTATTGTCATGTATGTTGTTGTCAAAGGGCAGGGCCAATGGCCAATGATAGATATTTGAAGAACATCAGAAATAAAAGATGGGGAGCAGGAAGGTGAGCAGTTGATTCATTAATTATATTGGATAGATGAGAATGGAAGTAGCAGGCAAGTGCAGTCCTATCCATTTGGATGATGTTAAAAATCACACAATGCCAGGTTATAGTCCAACAGGTTTATTTGGAAGCACTAGCTTTCGAGGCGGTGCCCCTTAATCAGATGAAACTTGTTTAATATATCATTAGAGATCCATGACACTGTAACCCTTTTACAACAAATTCTGTGTCTTATGGTCCTGGCCCACAACCACCTGGTGAAGGGACAGCGCCTTGAAAGCTAGTGCTTCCAATTAAACCTGTTAGACTATAACCTGGTGTTGTGTGATTTTTAACTTTGTCCACCCCAGTCCAACACTGGCACCACCAAATCATTTGGATGATGGAAGAGAGGTATTGGAGGAGGACATGGTCAATACTATTTAAGCTTGAAGACAAATTTAGATGGATTAGAAGGGCACTTATTATGGTCACCATCACCTGACTTCAATGAGGATTGTTTCAGTGTTTTGAAAGTGTGGCCCAGTAGGTGATGAAGAAATGTATAAAAATGTGGACCCATGAAATATACCTTTAACCGTTAAACAACGGACACTTTGCTAAGGAAAGACACTGAATGCAATAGCAACAATGTGGGACATGCAAGGAACAGGGAGACTTCATGGGGCCATTCACTACTTCTCTGCAGAGCAACACCCGATTCTTCTATCTTCCTTCCTTTACAATATCTCGTGGTAAAGCTCTGGAGTAGAAATCCCACTGAGAGTCATCTTTACCACTTTGAGATACCTTCTGAAGAGGAGTTCTTTGGAATCTACTCCTCTGCCTGAAGCAAAGGCAGTTCAGTTAACGCAGCTGTTCCAGGAAGATATCTCAGTGCCAACAGCTTGTGCATGTACAGAACGACTGCCCAATCGAAAATGTCAAGTGAGACAATTAGTGACTTATGCTTTGTTTTTCATGAGTTCAATGATATAATTGGCTATATTCTCAACCTGGTTGCATTTTAAAACTTGTTGCAACAGCTAGAGGATTGAAACTTAAAAAGGAAACAGTTCATCCACCAACCTCAGTCTCAACAAGTGACTGAAAAATCTAGTGAAAATACTTGCACAGATTTGAGAGGTAACAACACATTTGAGGTCTTTGGAGAGGAAAGGAAGGTTGGAGATGGAACTGTAGTTTCTGTGTACAAAAGGACTCTGGAAAAGGAGATGGTGGCATTATGGTAATGCCACTGAACAAGCAATCCAAAGGCCCAAGATAAACACTGGGGATACAGGTTCAAATCACAACACAGCAGCTAGGGAACCTCAATTCAATTAATAAAATTTGGAATTAGTCTCAGTAAGAGTGACTGTGAGACTATTAGAGAAGGAAATCTGCTGTACTTTGTTGATCTGGTTTAGATACACAACATTGTTAACTCTTAATTGCTTTCTGAAATACCTTCACAATAGCCACTCAATTCAATGGCTATTAAACAATAGATTAAAAAAAAGCTGGCTTTGCCAGCAATATCTACATCCCAGGAAAGAATCAAAGAAGGTGAACAACAATTTTAATTTCTCAGCCAAAGGCCTGACATAAACCAGCCAGCTATTCAATGGCAGACCTAAATTAGGCTCAAACAATATCGCAAAATGGGAAAAGCAAGAAAACGTATTTGGCGAACTATATTATTGTAATTTTACAGCTTACAATACAAAACTCATACTTGCTACCTTCTCACCTCAAGTGTAAAAGACAGCACAACATCAGATTTGGAGAGCTGGTTTTCATTTTCCTCGCCCATGTCAATGATAGAGGTATTATGACTGCGTTTCAGCTTCTGAAGCTTGAATTCCGAGCCTCCTTTCGAAACAGGCATACTCTCCAGATTTGCCATCAATAGATTTACAGATGACTTAAGCTCCTCAATAAACATGTTCTCCATTTCTTTTGAAACAAATTTTAGAAACTTGCGTTCCTAGGAAATAATGGCAAAAATGTTATGCAATATCACTGCATTAAGCTAGATGACTTTGAAATGCATAGAAGTGGATAAATCCACAGGACCTGATCAGGTGTACCTTAGAACTCTGCGGGAAGCTAGAGAAGTGATTGCTGGGCCTCTTGCTGAGACATCTGGATCATTGATAGTCACGGGTGAGGTGCTAGAAGACACGAGGTTGCCTAACGTGATGCCACTATTTAAGAAAGGGGTAAGGAAAAGCCAGGGAACTATAGACCAGTGAGCCTGACATCGGTGGTGGGAAAGTTGTTGGAGGGAATCCTGAGGGTCAGGATCTACATGTATTTGGAAAGGCAAGGACTGATTAGGGATATTCAGCATGGCTTTGCGCGTGGGAAATCATGTCTCACAAACTTGATTGAGTTTTGTGAAGAAGTAACAAAGAGGATTGATGAGGGCAGAGTGGTAGACATGATCTATATGGACTTCATTAGGGCATTCGACAAGGTTCCTCATGGGAGACTGGTTAGCAAGGTTAGATCTCATGGAATGCAGGGAGACCTAGCCATTTGGATACAGAACTGGCTCAAAGGTAGAAGACAAAGGGTGGTGGTGGAGGGTTGTTTATCAGACTGGAGGCCTGTGACCAGTGGAGTGCCACAAGGCTCGGTGCTGGGTCCTCTACTTTTTGTCATTTACATAAATGATTTGGATGCGAGCATAAGAGGTTCAGTTAGTAAGTTTGCAGATGACACCAAAATTGGAGGTGTAGTGGTCATCGAAGAAGATTATGTCAGATTACAATGGGATATTAATTATATGGGTCAGCGGGCTGAGGAATGGCAGATGGAGTTTAATTTAGATGAATGCTAGGTGCTGCATTTTGGAAAAGCAAATCTTAGCAGGACTTATACACTTAATGGTAAGATCTTGGGGCGTGTTGCTGAACAAAGAGTCCTTGGAGTGTAGGTTCATAGTTCATTGAAAGTAGAGTTGCAGGTAGATAGGATAGTGAAGAAACAGTTTGGTATGCTTTCTTTATTGGTCAGAGTATTAGTACAGGAATTGGGACGTCATGTTGCAGGTGTACAGGTCATCGGGTTCAGCCACTGTTGGAATATTGCGTGCAATTCTGGTCTCCTTCCTATTGGAAGGATGTTGTGAACCTTGAAAAGGTTCTGAAAAGATTTACAAGGATGTTGCCAAGGTTGGAGGATTTGAGCTATAGGGAGAAGATGAATAGGCTGGGGTTGTTTTCCCTGGAGTGTTGGAGGCTGAGGGGTGACTTTATAGAGGTTTATAAAATCATGAGGGGCATGGATTGGATAAATAGACAAGGTCTTTTCCCTGGGGTGGGAATCCAGAACAAGAGGGCATAAGTTCAGGGCGAAAGGGGAAAGAATTAAAAGGGACCTAAGGGACAACTGTTTCTCGCAGAGGTGGTGCATGTATGGAAAGAGCTGTCAGAGAAAGTGCTGTACAATTACAGCATTTAAAAGGCATCTAGATGGGTATATGATCGGAAGAGTTGAGGGGGATATGGGCCAAGTGCTGGCAAGTGGGACTATATTAAGTTGGGATATATGGACGAGCTGGACCGAAGGGTCTGTTTCCGTGTTGTACAACTCTATGACTCTTAAGAGGAAAGTATTGACTTTGCATGGAATAATTGTCATTCTTCACAAAAACTACCTCTATAAATCATGGACTAAACTTACAAATTATAAACATATCACACTAATTTTGTCATTTTAAAGTAATCTCTACTGTCCACGTTACCTTCCCATTGTATACCATATTCACAAACCTTCCCGAGAAGAGGCAACTCAGCTCCATGCTTGACAATGATATCATTGTCCATTTTCATTACAGATTAGCCTTTTTAAACTTTTAAGTTGAACATTGATGTTGCATGATTCAATGAAAATTGTTGTGTATAAAGTTTAAAACACTAGATTAAATTAAAAGTGGAGGCGGAGGTGGGTACTGCAGATGCTGGAGATTAGAGTGGTGCTGGAAAGGCACAGCAGGTCAGGCAGCATTCAAGGAACAGGAAAATCAACATTTCAGGCAAAAGCTCTTCATCAAGAATTTCCAGCACCACTCTAAAATTAAAATTGTGTTAGCACAGCTAGTATAATCATAAAACCATTACATGGCCTCATGTCTAAAATTAGTATGTCAGACGTGCTGAAAATAGAGTATGCAAAGCAAATCCCCATTTACTTAATGCCAATATGCAGAAAGATCTTGACATAATTCAGGATTAGGTTGATCAGTGGTAAGTGACCTTTGTGTCACTCAGGTGCCACGCAATGACCATTCCCAACAAAAGAAAATTTAACTATTGTCCCATGTCATTCAATGGCCCATTTCTGAATCTCTCACGATCCACATTCTGAGATTTATGCAGAAACTGTACTAGACACACACACACACATATATATATGTATTACTGTGGCTGGAAGAACAGGTCAGAGTCTGGGAATTCTGCAGTGAGTAACTCGCCTCATGACTCCCCAAAGCATAAGTGAGGATTGTAATGGAATACTCCCACTTGTCCAGCTGGTGGAACTCCAAAAACACTTCGGAAGCTCAACACCACCCACCAAACGGCTTTTTGAGTGGTATCCTATCATTGTGAAAGCATTTAAGCCAATTATAGAGGAATAGCCACATTTGGGGAGGGAAAGGACTGAACTTATAAATGAGAGAAAAGTTCTTTTGGTACTTACTAGGCAGACTGTGAAGAAACATGAATCATAATAATATTGGCTTTCCAAAATATATGTCAAATAAAAAAGAAATTGCAAACATTGTACATGTACATTGCTCACATTTAGAACAGTGTTTTTAAAGAAAACATATTCCTGGAAATCACAAATGACTGTCAGACCACATTGTCTGGTAAAACAATTTTTCCAGCAGCAAAATGGAGTGGGAACAACTGACATGAAATTTCAACCCCAGATTGATTGTTGTCCAAATTTTTGTGGGCTCTTTGGTCCTTCCTGCAATTTACCTGCCCAAAGTGCTTCTGTAGGTGTGATTGCATAGTGCTGTGCATATAAAGTATTTGACAGTAAGTTGGGCTTCAATAATGCTGTAGGTCCAATACAGCATACAAGTATCAGATATGAGACATACTACAATGGAGAAAACAAGGGGAATCAATAGGCTTTCAGCTTCCAAGTAATTCAAAATTTCTACAAGACTTATTCTTTTCATATGTGGAGGACATGTCTTTACATTTTAATACATTTGTTTGTTGGAAGAATAAATAAGTTAGGTTATGAGCTCATTTGATAATCTAGAATTGGATGTTAGTGTGGACATTATTGCATTCAGGCTTTTTCAGAAAGTGTCTACTTAACAATAGACATTTACTTTGAATTTTGCAAGTTTGAGCTGGTTGAATGCAGTCTGCAATGATTTAGCAAATGCCATAACGTATGTGTGCATGCATGTCTAAATTTTTCACTGTTATGTTTAATGGAGAATTTTATGCAGGCAGAGGAGGGGTCATGGCATCCAGTCCTAGAGGTGCCATGAGAACTGCCTTATGTTCTCTTGTGAAATCATGCAATATTACATGCCAGAGTCAAAAAGTGTAGTGCTGGAAAAGCACAGAAGGTCAGGCAGCATCTGAGGAGCAGGGGAGTCGACCCTTCAGGAATGCAGGGGGCCTAAGGGGGCTGAGAGATAAATGGGAGGGGGGAGCAGGACTGGAGGCAAGGTAGCTTGGAAGGCGATAGATAGATAGATGCAGGTGGGGGTTGATGGCAATAAGTCGAAGCAGAGAGTGGAGCAGATAGGTGGGAAGGAAGATGAACAGGTAGGACAGATCAAGAGGGCAGTGCAGAGTTGGAGAGTTGGATCTGGGATAAAGTGGGGAGAGGGGACATGAGGAAACTGGTGAAATCAATGTTGATGCTGTATGGTTGGAGGGTCCCAAGGCAGAAGATGAGGTGTTCTTCCTCCAGGTGTCGGGTGGCTAGGATTTCGCAGTGAATGAGGCCCAGGACTTGCATGTCCTTGGCGGAGTGGGAGGGGGAGTTGAAGTGGTCACCCACAGGGCGGTAGGGTTGTTGGGTGAGTGTGTCCCGGAGATGTTCCCTGAACTGTTCCACATGTTGGCATCCTGTCTCCCTAACTTGCAGAATGGTTCGGGGAACATCACCGGGACACATGCATGCAACAACCCCACTGCGATGTGGCTGACTACATCAACTTCCCCTCCCATTCCACCAAGGGCATGTAAGTCCTGGGCCTTCTCCACTGCCAAATCCAAGTCACCTGACACCTCGAGGAAGAACACCTCATCTTCCACTTTGGGACCCTTCAACTACATGGCATCGATGTCAATGTCACCAGTTTCCTCATCTCCCCTCCCCCTACTTTATCCCAGATCCAACCCACCAACTGAGCGCCGCCGGCTTGAACTGTCCTACCTGTCCATCTTCCTTCCCACCTATCCATTCCACCCTCTACTCTGACCTATCATCATCTTCATCTGCCTATCATCTTCTAAGCTGCCTTGCCACCAGTCCCACCCCCCTCCAAATTATCTTCCAGCCCTCTTGGCCCCCCCCCCGCCCCACATTCCTGTTGAAGACTTATGCCTGAAACATCTACTGTCCTGCCCCCGGATGCTGCCTGACCTGCTTTGCTTTTCCAGCACCATACTTTTTGACTCTGATCTCCAGCATCAGTCCTCACTTTCTCCTCGTATTACATACCAATCAGGCAATTCAGAGGGTAATGATGTGCCTTTAACAGGATCAAGCACCCAGGCTGGAATGACTCACCAACAGACAGAGACCAGCAAAGCATTTACTCAGTCCTGCCTCCAGTGGTGACGGCTAATGGAAATATTCACATTAGAGGCCCTGGACTACAGAGTGACCCATGCCAAATAAGTCATAAGAGGAGAATTGCAGGGTAGGGTGTTATGGAAGAGTGTAGGGGATCGCAGCAAGTACACAGGATGGCAGCTTTCAGCATTTCTTCTTGATGCTAGGTCCCCAAATCAGGCACTGTGTATTTGAAGGAGGGCTACCACTGAGAGACAATAAGCAATCTGCAGAGTTTCCATGTCATGCTCTTTGCATTAATGCTAGCGGCACCAAGATGGACCCTTAAACAAGGATTAAAATTTTTCACTTAATCACTTCAACTGGTGCTGGGTGGGAAGGCCATTCAAAGGGCTTCCTGCCATGAATCCAGTTATGCTGAAGGCAGGATGGTGATGGGGTTCTTACCATCTCCCTTGATACCCTCAAATGGCCTCCACATTGGCTAAACAGATAGCATTAAGTATTACCTATAATGTCAAAACACAATATACAGATTGTCACATTTTAAAGGTGCAAAAGACCCGAATTTTCATCTCCTACGCCATTTAATGTTTGCTCCATTAGCATGTTACTCTTTCAAAAAATTAGAACAAACAAAAGATAATGTGGAGGAACATAGGCCAGGATTTTCTTAAAACTTGCTCTACTTTTCCAACTTTTCCAGCAGTATAACAGGACTTCCATGTGGAGAAGTATACAGGGTAATTGTTCTGCATTCAGTGCTCTGATGTCAATGAAATGGGAGCAAATCTGGCAAGGATGTACTTGGAATCTGCATTTTGCCCATGTAAAGGGCAATTAATGTATTGGCCACAGGGAGTGTTCAAATGAATACCAATGTCTTTTTTTGGGTTTGGCTGTTTTTGTCTGTGTCTGGGTGAAGTTACATTTATGAGGGGGTTAGAATTTTAACCCATCAAGTTACATGTTAATAATTTATAGCTGTTTACACCTGTAACTAGAATCAATTTATTTGTAATAAATAGTCATTCTTGTAAAGGAGGACTGGACGGTGGCTAATGTTGGGCCTTTATTTAAAAAATGCTGCAAGGAGAACCTAGCAACAAGAGACCTGTGAGTCCGACATCAGCGGTGGGTACATTGTTGGATGGGCTTCTGAGAGACAGGTTTTACATGCATTTGGAGAGGCAAGGACTGATTAGGGATAGTCAGCATAGGTTTGTGCATGGGAAATAGTGTCTCACAAACTTGATTGATTTTGTCTTTGAGGACATGACCAAGAAGATAGATGAGGGCAGAACAGAAGATGGTGTCTTCATGGACTTTGCAAGACCTTTGACAAGGTTCCTCATGGTAGACTGATTAGTAAAGCTAGATCACATTGCATTCAGGGAGAGCTTGCCAATTGGATACAAAATTGTATTGATGATAGGGGACCAGAGAGTTGGGTGGAGAGTTTTGTTTTGGACTGGATGCCTGTGAGTTGCGGTATTCCATAGGGATCGGTGCAAGGTCCACTATTGTTCATCATTGATATAAACAGTTTGGGTGAAAATAAAGGAAGCATGGTTAATAATTTTGAAGATGACACCAAAATTGGTGATATAGTGGACAGTGAAGAAGGTTAGCTAAGAGTACAATGAGATCTTGATCAGTTGGGTCAATGGGCTGAGGAATGGCAGATGGAGTTTAACTTAGATAAATGTGAGGTGTTGCCATTTTGATAAAATGAACAAGGGCCAGACTTAGATTTAATAGTCAAACAGAGAGACTTAGGGGTTTGGGTACATAGTTCCTTGAAAGTTGTGTCACAGGTAGATAGGGAAGAGAAGAAGGTGTTTGATATGCTTTCCTCCACTGGACAGAGAGCATTGAGTCTAGGAGTTGGGACATCATGTTGTGGCTGTACAAGCTGTATCGTTGGTGAAACCACTTTTGAAGTATTAAGTGCTTTTCTAGTCACTCTGCTATAGGAAGGACATTATTAAATTAGATAGGGTATAGAAAAGATTTACAAAAATGTTACTGAGGCTAGGAGATTATGAGGAGAGGCTGAATAGGCTGGGACATTTTCACTGGAGTGAAAGAGGTTAAGGGGAGACCTTATTGAGATTTATAAAATCACAAGAGGCAGAGATAAGGTAAATAGCAAAGGTCTTTTCTTTTGGGTAGGGGACTTCAAAACTAAAGGCCATAATTTTAAGATGAGAGGAGAAAAATTTAAAAGGGACTTGAGCAGTAACTTTTTCACAAGAGGGTAGTACCGATATGGAATAAACTGTCAGAGAAAGTGGTGGATGCAGGTACAGTTACAACATTTGAAGGACTTTTGGATAAGTACTTGAATGGGAAAGGTTTAGAGGGATGTGGGCCAACTGCAGGCAAATGTGCCTGGTTTAGTTTGGAAAATCTGGTTGGTATAGACGAGTTGGACCGAAGGGTTTGTTTACATGCTGCATGACTCTATAAGAACAGAATGCCTTGTCAGCGATGGCCTGGCTGTGATGCTGCACTGTGGTATTCCACTACTTGACCAGGTCCTGGTTTATAATTAACATGCAGTATAATTTCATCAGAACTTCAGTCATCAACAGCTTCTTCAGTAAGATCATGCACAATGTAGAGTAACAGAGTAGAATAAAGGATAGGTTGATTATGTGACAAGTTAGTGGCATGAAGATGACTTAAGGTAATATTAGAGCAATTTATCAATATTATCTCACCCAAGATTACTTCAGGACCATAAGAAATAGCAATAGGAGTAAGCCATTTGGTCCCTCAAACCTGCTCTGCCATTTAGTAGGATCATGGCTGGTCTGACATTCCTTACATCCACTTTCCTGTCTTTTCTCTGTAATCCTTGATTTCCCTAATGATTAACCCCATAGCTCTGTGACAAGGAGTTCCAAAGACCCAAAACCCTCAGAGAAGACATTCCTCCTCATCTAAGTCTTAAATTGGTGCCTCTGTATGCTGAGGCTGTCCTCTGGTCCTAGACCATCCCTTAAGGGGAAACATCTTCTCAGTATTTACCCTGTCAATACTCCTTAAGAATCATACACATTTCAATGTGATCACTCTTGTAAACCCCAATGAGTCCAAACCTTTGCTCATAAGACAATCCCTCCATCTAGTGAACCTTCTCTCAACTGCCTCCAATGAAATGATATCTTTCCTTAAATAAGAGGGCCAAAACTGCACACTTTCTACCCTGTATACACATTCAAATGATTTTTATTTCCGTTCAAAATATTTTTGATGGTTGAAAATGCCGTGATGTACAGGGTGGATAGCAAGTTTCCTGGACTGAATCACTTACTTTCATCTGAAGCAATACTAGGTTTTATTTCATTGCATGCTTTGGGGAAACAGAACGTCACACGTACCTTTATACCAAATTAGAACAGCACGACAACAACTTACTATTATCTTTATGTCTATAGGGTGGAAACATTAGATTGCACTGTTAACAGTGAATTTTAATGTCAATTTTGAGGGAAACATTTGTTTTTATTCTTATTAGGCAGAAACCATTTTTGCTTGGGTTTGAAATTGTGCTGAAACAAGAAAAAGGAGAAAGGATTTCAATGTTCGTTTTAACAGTCATATTATATAATGCATGTATATATTTCTCCTAGATATCTCCGAAGCATTGTTACATTTGCAGTGCAGTCATCAGAAAATCACTTAAGAAATAATTGTTGCCAGTGTAGTTGGTAAGGTTTACTAAGTGATACAACTTGAAGTAGAGTCAATTATTTGCTCAGGATAATTATCAGTGGCAAAGTCACAGCGTTTAACTTTTCTGCTTTGCAGAAATCAACAGAGACAATTTCCATTTATTTGAATAGATCAAAATTCTCTGAAGCTACAGTGTTTCATAAAAATTCAACTTGATGAAAATGAAATTGCTTACTATTTCAAAACAGAAAGGAGCAAATATAAGAAAACAGAGTCTTCTTACTCACCCTTGCTATTTGATCTGCCATCTGAAGACGCCCATCCAGCTCCCGTCTGATTTGAGCTGCCTGCTCATCTGGGTTATCAAGCTGGGAATACAATGGAACAATGTTAATTTGGTATTGACTCATTGTTATTGATGTGAAAGTGAAGCAAATTAAGGACTGTGATCAAGAAAAGTAGCATTTGTCCCCCCATTTTAAGAAATTTAATGGGTGTTGCTGAGCAAAGAGACCTTGGAGTGCAGATTCATACTTCATTGAAAATAGAGTTGCAGGTGGATAGGATAATGAAGGAGGAGTTTGGTATGCTTTCCTTTATTGGTCAGAGTATTGAGTACAGGAGTTGAGAGATCATGTTGCGGCTGTACAGGACATTGATTAGGCCACTTTTGGAATATTGTGAGCAATTCTGGTCTCCTTCTTATCGAAGGATGTTGTGAAATTCAAAAGGGTTCAGAAAAAATTTACAAGGATGTTGCCAGGGTTGGAGGACTTGAGCAATAGGGAGAGGTTGAATAGGCTGTAGCTGCTTTTCCTGGAGTGTCAGAGGCTGAGCGGTGACCTTATAGAGGTTTATAAAATCATGAGGGGCATGGATAGGATAAATAGACAATGTCTTTTCTGTGGGTTGGGGGAGTCCAGAACTGGAGGGCATAGGTTCAGAGTGAGAAGGGAAAGATATAAAAGGGACCTAAGGGGCAGCATTTTCATGCAGAGGGTGGTGCATTTATGAAATGAGCTGCCAGAGGAAGTGGTGGAGGCTGGTATAATTACAACATTTAAGAGGCATCTGGATGGGTATGTGAATAGGAAGGGATTGGAGGGATATGGGCCAGGTGCTGGCAAGTGGGACTAGAGTAGATTGGGATATCTGATCGGCATGGACAAGTTGAACTGAAGGATCTGTTTGTGCTGTACACCTCTATGACTGATTCGGATCACCATTGTTAACAGCTAACCCGAGAATGCAACTTTAAAAAAAAAGGGTTTTGTGATTTACACATGAAAGAAGTGAAACTATCACTGTATTCTAACAGATGAAAGGCTTAACAGACAATCAATTTTTCAATGCGTAATTTCAGTTACATCACACTGCAAATTTTTGCTATAAATTCTATATTACGATCGAGCCCTCCACAATCACCTGATGAAGGAGCGTTGCTCCGAAAGCTAGTGTGCTTTCAATTAAACCTGTTGGACTATAACCTGGTGTTGTGTGATTTTTAACCTCTATGACTCTAAGTGATTTTTGGGGAAAAATGGCATTCATATTGAATGTGCACAACTGTGGGGTGAAATATATTAAATGACATATTGATAGAGACATTAATGTGCATGGAATTAACATCCACCATAAGTATGCAGAACAAGTAGACCGTAACACCAAGCAGCATGCAATGCTGTTCTCAATGCAGTGAGATCATTTGAGTTCAGCATATCAGCCAACAGTTTCCATGAACCTGGCACAGCTCGGCAAGCATTCAGCAACAGGAAGAGCACTCCAGTGTGTAACTTTCTGGCAAATACATTCAGCAAGCGTACAATGAGAGTAATTCTGACACACACCATCTGACAGCACCAGTTATTGGCGTGCTGAAAGAACAACTCCAATGGATGTACAGTTCTGGGGGAGGAGCCCTACAGAATGTGGCAGAGTGAGGATCAAGTTTGAATTGGTCTGTTGCAGGCGATGCAATCTCAACATCAGGATGGGGCAGCTCTGGCCTCTAGCTAAGTGGCGGGTGAGCAAGTGAAGGAATCTGAGGAAAATCTAGAAAGCTTCCTTCAGCTCAAGGTTGCCAGCAAAGAACTCATCCAAGATTAATATCAGCAATTGCAGTCCTAATTCCACATTCGTCATCAATTCTCCACGTACCTTCCCTCTGTAATTAAACATCATAGCGTCTGGTTGGCCACAGTGCAAAAATTAAATGTCATAACAAAATAGCTTTTCCCAACTAAAGGTTAAAAGCAAAATCATGCTTTTTTTTCCACCATAGAGCCATGGGTGATATCTAGACCAGGGGAACCATAACTGATTTAATGAGCCATTCGCAGTTTCACTGTACCGTCCGTAAGTAGGGCTTATGCCCGAAACGTCGATTCTCCTGTTCCCTGGATGCTGCCTGACCTGCTGCGCTTCTCCAGCAACACATTTTCAGCTCTGATATCTAGACCAACTGGTTAATATGCATCAACAGGCACATTGACAGGGTAAAAGGATGAATGCTCTCTCCATGGAACTAATGTCACTCCCCAAAGATGATGCCATGGAAATTCTATTAATCTATTAGAGGACTACCTGCTAATTGCTGTGAGACCCTGCATTCCTTTTGCACAGTGTAACCCATAGTCAAATAGCAGCAGTTTGACCTTCCAGGACAAAGTCTCATTCTCCACTGAAGATACAGGGTGGTTGCTGCTTGTGTTGAAATGGGAGCTGAGACATCAGCTATCAGAAACTGCATGAAGGTTAGATCTACATCTAAGTTGGAGGTGGCCACCACTTTAATGCTGAGAACAATGTGCTCCAAATGCTAAAAAGCCCAAAGTTGAATTGGAATGATCTCCTCCATACTTCTTGGTATTGTAACATAGAAACATAGAATAAAGAGCAAGAGTAGGTCATTCAGCCCTTTGAGACTATTTGCCATTCACTATGACCATAGCTGATCATCCAACTCAGGACCCTGTTTCCACTTTCTCCCTACATCTTTTGATCCCTTTAGCCCCAAGAAACATATCCACCTCCTTCTTGAAAACATTCAATGTTTTAGCCTCAACTTCTTTCTATGGCAAAGAATTTCACAGACTCATCACTTTCTGGATGAAGAGACTTCTCATCACTGTCATAAAGGGTCTACCATTTATGGTCCTTATGACCCTTGATTCTGGACTCCCCAGTCATTGAGAACATCCTTCCAGCATCAACCCTGCCTTATCCTATTAGAATTTTAGAGTTTTCAATGAGATTCCCCCACATTCGTTTGACCTGGTGAATATAGTCTGAACAGATCCAGTCTCTCCTGACATAGCAGTCCTGCGATCCCAAGAATCAGTTCAATAAGTATTCTTTGCACTTACACAAATAAAGCCACAAAAACTGCAGACAATGCTCCAGGTATGGTCTCCAGGTAAGGCTCTATACAATTGAGGCAAAACATCCCTGTTCCAGTACTCAAATCATCTCACTCTGAAGACTAACATACCATTTGCTTTCTTTACTGCCTATTGCTCCTGCATACTTTTCTCAGCAACTGGTGTACAAGGACACCCAGGTCTCGTTGCACCCTCTCCCTTTCCCAATCCATTGCCATTCAGATAAATAATCTGCCTTCCAGCTTTTACTACCAAAATGGATAACCTACATTTATCCACATACACTGCAAAATGCTATATGTATATCTACTGACCTAACCTCTCTGCATCCTCCTTATAGTTCACCCTCCCACCCAGTTTTGGGTCATCTGCAAATTTGGAGATATGACACGTGGTTTCCTCATCAAAATTACGAATATATATTTTGCGCACTAAGCACAATCCTTGCGGTACACCACTAGTCATAGGCTGCCACTCAGAAGAAAGATCCATTTATTCCTCATCTTTGTTTCCTATCTTCCAACCAGTTCTTTATCCATGTTGGTATGCTATGTTAATCCCATGCGCTTTAGTCTTGCATACTAATCTCTAACATTGGACCTTATCAAAAGCCTTCTGAAAAGGTTTTATGATAAGATTTCCATTGCACTAATCATTTTGTAGCACAAACCATCAGCATTCATTCAAACTCTTCATATCAATACCCTGCAGCAGAAAACTCAAATGAGCTGGCACTTTTGGGAATAAACAGGTTGCAAACAGGACAGAGGCAAGAACAGAAGCATCTCACCATGTGTAAAACCCTCCTCTAATAATTCCTCTATGATATGCTCACTGTAGGTATTGGACCGGGTAACTAAGTGTGATAAATCAGGTGACAGTGCTGTATCCCTCATTACCCTCTTCCTAGCATTCTCCACTGGCAGGTCAGGGTGCTTGCATTTCCTTTCCAATTGCGGATATAGATATCTCTCCTCCTTTCCAGCAAGACCTCCAATGCAGTGTCTGAAAATTTTGAAGTCTGCTTTCCCTTATTGTGCCATTTCCTCACACTTTTCCCAGGTCAGATTTCTACAACCACAACATCAACCAAAATCAGCCCCTTTTAGGGATGCAGACTAACGTTAAATGCAGCTTGGAACAGGAGAATTGATATTTCGGGCATATGGCCTTCATCAGGAAAAGGACTCTTGCCCGAAATGTCGATTCTCCTGCTCCTCCGATGCTGACTGACCCACTGTGCTTTTCCAGCACTACACTATCAACTCTGATCTCCAGTATCTGCAGTCCTCACTTTCTCCTTTAAGTGCAGCTAGCCACTTACTAGCTTGCTGATGAGTCCAGTCAATCAACAGTGGTTGGTGTTAATTGGACACGAAGAACAAAAATCAGGTAGCACAACTTTGGCTGGCTGCCTGTATTATACACACCAAGCATGGGATAATCATGCATTGCTATGTCTGTTTTTGGAGGCTAATTGAGGTTAGTTTTCCATGACTCTTAATGGTCACCGTTGCATCCTCTTTTGTATGCTGTGCAATTCAGCCTGCTATGACTAACCTGATACTGGCTACCCTTACATTAACAGTACATAAGTAGACAGAAAATGTTAAACAAGAATTTTATGGGACATTTCAAGACATTTGATCATGACTCATTGCTTGAGAAGTAAGATTTGATATAGAATTTAGTTAAATCTATTGCAATGTTTTATTTTAAACATGAATTCATAATGCAACAATATGTACTCCTATATTTTTCATTACAAGTTCTGTTTTCTACATGGCTGGGCTGTTTGCAGTTATTTCCCGACATATTAAAAAGCCGGGAACTGTTTTCTCCAAAGATAAGAATATAATCTTGAAACAGCTGTGTTGTATTTGCCTCAGGCTTCAGTGCCAGACATTAAGCCATTACCAATTCAAAGGGCTTACTTTTCCCTTTATGAACATGTAGGGGAATCAGTATGACTCAGCTAATGCAGAGGAAGGAAAGAAAATGGAGCATACACTTGGCTCCAGCTTGTTTCAAGTCTGTGGCATTCAGACTTAGCATAGAGTGTTGTGTCTCTCTGGGTGATCAAGCTCAGAGAGGAATTAAATTAAATGTTATGGGCTGGAATTCCTACTTTGGGTGAAATTAGTTATTACAGAGTAAATTGCACCAGTTTAGAGAAATGCTAACCTTCCTAAATTTCTGCTTAAAATTATTTAACTATTGCAGAATGCAATATCTAATTTAAATCAAAGCAACTAAGCTGGGCATTTCAATTTTGACTTTGAGAAATATTCCTACATATATTCGAGTGATATCTTCGTGAAGTTGGATTTAAATGTATTTATGACAAGTAGTATTTTTTTAAATTAGTGTCAATCAGGCTGGATGAAGGCCTTGCCAACAAAACTGGCCAAGGCAGTGGGGCCAAACAACATGCATAAATCCATGTTGGAGTTAGTTGATCTCATAATCACACTGCATCACTTGCTGGGTGGCATCTGAACATGTGTCAGAGAAGCAAACCTGTAGAGACAGCTTTCACTCAGCATGGCACATTTAAAACTAGTGCAAAATATCATCAAAACAAAAATTGTACTGAATAAAAATGTGCCTAATATTCCCTGATCTTTTGCCAATTATGTCAATTTATACCGAAGAAAATAACAAAACCAAATAGAAAGTCCATATCCAGACATTTCAAATTCTAAAATTTAATGTTTTCTGCTCAAAAATGCATATTACGTTGGTCAATTGGCATTCATGAAGCACTGAAGATGGTTCAAAACATCCCCACCCACTCCTCACAGAGCATCATTATTCACACATGTTTCTGCTGAAGGCTTACTGAAGAAGCACCAATAACTGAATTTTGTGCTTCAAACAGATTTGCTCATTTTTACTTCAGTCCTAACACTGAAATGAATATTTACTCATTTTACATAACTATTCATCAAATATCTCAAAAGGCAACTGTTTGAATTTTACAGATGTGAACAGTGAACTCCTCTTGAAAACAGATGAAACATTTGCAGCCAGGATTGCTAATGTGCTAGTCACTTGTGGGAAACTTGTTCGATCAAATCTACAATGTTACCTAGAAAACCTGTCAGCTTGGCTGTCCATGACCTGGTGTTTCTTCATTGGTCAGATGTAACAAAAGGCAGCAGCCTCATTTCTCCCCACACAGCCATTCCAACCCCAGGGCCAAGGACAGAAATTAAAGGTTCTGAAGAAATGTCACTACAGATTCAAAATGTTAATTTTGTTCTCTCCCTACGGATGCTGCCAGAACTGAGTTTATTTCCAATTTTATCATAGAAATTGCAGGCCTGAACGCTGCTCTGGATCTAGGCACTCAGTCCCCTATCCAATCCTAGCCCACGCCTGATGCCCCTAGACCTGAGCACAGCAGAATTGAACACAATGAACCCACTAGAATCCTGATTAGTCGGTCCTGATTTATTTCCATTTGTCCCAGGTCCTACATCCCACCAGAAGATTAACTCAAATCAGGTCCCATCTAATTGTTAATACATTAAATTAGATTCCTACAGTGTGGAAACAGGCCCTTTGGCCCAATCAGTCCACACCGACCCTCCGAAGAGTAACCCACCCAGACCCATTTCCCTCTGACTAATGCACCCAACACTATGGGCAAATTAGCATGGCCAATTCACCTGACCTGCACATCTTTGGACTTTGGGAGGAAACCGGAGCACCCGGAGAAAACCCACGCAGACATGGGGAGAATGTGCAAACTCCACACAGACAGTCACCTGAGGCTGAAATAACCTAGGTAACTGTCTGTGTGGAGTTTGCACGTTCTCCCTGTGTCTGCATGGGTTTCCTCTGGGTGTTCCAGTTTCCTCCCACAGTCCGAAGATGTGCAGGTCAGGTGAATTGGCCATGCTAAATTGCCCATAGCGTTGGGTGCATTAGTCAGAGGGAAATGGGTCTGGGTGGGTTACTCTTCAGAGGGTCGGTGTGGACTGGTTGGGCCGAAGGGCCTGTTTTCACACTGTAGGGAATCTAATCTAATATAATCTATTAACAATTAGATGGGACCTGACTTGAGTTAATCTTCTGCTGGAATGTAGGACCTGGGACAAATGGAAGTAAATCAGGACCGACTAATCAGGATTCTAGTGGGCTCATTGTATTCAATGCTGCTGTGTTCAAGTCTGGGGGCATCAGGGGTGGGCTAGGATTGTATAGGGGGCTGAGGGCCTAGATCTAGAGCAGCATTCAGGCCTGCAATTTCTATGATAAAATTGGAAAGTGCTGGGTAAACTCAGCATATCTGGCAGCATCTGTGGGGAGAAGCTGTTGGAGAAATGTCGAGGATGGGGATGGCAGTGAGGGTGGGGTGGTTTGGGTTTCTGAGCAATGCATATGTCTTGGGACTGGAAATCTTGGGCATATCATTTGAAGGCAACTTTGGGTATCAGGCCCTGTCTGAGAATATGCGAGGGGGAGGAAAATCTGCACTTTGTTTTATATGCAGCTGCACTGTACTCAATGACATCATTTCACCATTCATTCTTTAATGCTGCAAATAAATCAATCTTTTTGTCTGATTTAGTAATAAAACCATCAATGCAATACATCTGACGCTCATGAACAAGTATTTGAATGATATTCAACTTAATCTTATCTTTACAGGGAAAATGATTTTAGGAGTTCAGGGGGAAAAAAGCTTATGAATCAGAAAAAAAGCTGATAATTACCTAAATCTGTAGCCATTAATTTGAGCAAACATGACTCAAACAAACTACACAGGGCAGCCAACCCACACAGTAAGGCTCACATAACATGAGGAATTCATTAAATATGCTATGCATACATGGTACTTCTATGATGAGTAATTGCTTTTGTTTCCTTTTGTAAGTACACCAAGTAGCAATGATATCAAACTTACAAATTCCTAATAAATTAGAATCGGAAATTGAAGAGCAAAATATTATAAGCTAGAAGCAAGCTGGTGTATCATAAGGTTGAAGTGTAATACAGTACTCAGAACTCAACATAAGCACATCAAGCAGTCTACAATCTGACCTTACAACCCTGTGTGTGTTCACATCTTAAGCACAATTCCCTTTATTGACTCGAATATTTAAATAACAGCAGCTTGCAGCCTTACTGATATACCCACTGGTCCTGGGCAACAGCAGCTCCCTAGAACAATCGACATTTATCACTGAACACTTTTTTTAAAAATTAGCTTGTTTTTCCAATTATTGATTACATTCTTCTGCAAAAAAAAGTTATTCAATCTTTTTAGTCCAGAACTCTGAAGACCACAATAAGATCAAATAAGGAGCAGAAATTAGGCATTTAACCCACTCGAACATTCCTGCCATTCATTAGCATCATGGATGTTCTGATTGTAGCCAAATTTCTGCTTCTCTGTCTCCCATAACCTTTGACTCCATTGCTGATCAAAACTCAGCCTAACTTTAATTATCCTAAATGATCCAGCCTTTACTGTTCTAGGGAGTTAATTCCAAAGACTAATGACCTTCTGTGTGAGAAAAACAATCCTCATCATCTTAAATTGGAGACAACTTATTTATAAATTGTGTCTCCTAGCTCTAGATCACCCTATGAGAGGAAACATCCTCCCAGCATCTGGCCTGTTAAGCCCCTTCAGAATCCTATTTGTTTAAATAAGATTACTTGTTCTAAACTCCACAGAGTAAAGGCCTAACTTTCCACCCGAGACCCAGGAAATATCAAGTGAACCTTCTCTGAACTGCTTCAAATGCAAATATATTTCTCCTGTGAAGAGATACAAAATATGTTTTCAAGTTTCTTCCAATTTCCTTATTTCCCATTCTTAATTCCAGACTCTCACTTTCTTAAGGTAGAAACATTCACCTTTGCTACTCTTTTCCTATTTATGTACTCAAAGAAGCTCCAACTGTCTGCTAGTTTTTAATATTTTACTGATTTTTTAAAAAGATCTTTTCAATGTTCTGATTTACCACCAACCTTTGCGGCATCATACACTTTTCTAAATAATTTAATATCCTTAACTTTTTTAGTTGGCCACAGGTGGTGCATCTTTCTTGGAGTGCCTTTCTTTCTCAACTGAATGTATATTTTAGGAAAATTATTAAATGTCTCCTTAACTACTTCTCTGTCGTCTTATGTTTCAAGCTATTCACTCAGCCCATTTCAGCTGGATCTGATTTGTATAATTGTCTTAGTTCAAGTTTAAGGCACTAATTTCTGATTCAAGTTTCTTTGACTCAAGCTGGTTCTGAAATTCAATCAGATTATGATCACTCTTATGTAGAATATCCTTTATTTGGAACTCATTATCAATCCTGTCTCCTTATACAGTAACATTTTATATACACACACACACAAACACACACATACACACAACACACACACACAGCAACAGTCCAAAATGTGCAGGTTAGCTGGGATTGGCTATGTTAAATTATCCATAAATAGGGTAGGGCAGGTGGGATACTCTTTGGAGGGTTTGGTGTGGATTCAAATGGACCACATGGTCTGGTTCTACACTCTAGGGATTCTATGCTTGCTGGTTGCTTCCAGAATGTTTTGTTCTAAAAAAGACTGTTCCCAATATGCTCTATGAACTTATTTTCTAGCTAATTTTGATTTGCCCAATCTATGAAGGTGGTTAAAATGAATTCTGACAAACCCCGATTACATTGCAGCTTATACTCTACCCAACAGTTTACTAATTTATAGTAAATTAGAATTGGTGCATGGATGCCCAAAATATAAAAAGAGGGAAGCATGCTGGTGCTTCATAACGTGGAAGCATAATACAGTTCAAACAACACACCATAAGCACAGGCCCACAATCTGAATTTAAAACCGTGTGTGTGTGTGTGTGTGTTCAGATCTCAAATACAGTTCTCTCACTGACTTAATATGTAACTAAGTGTAGCTTATGTAACTAAGTGTAGCATTCCTGAAGAAGGGCCTGTGCCCGAAACGTCGAATCTCCTGTTCCCTGGATGCTGCCTGACCTGCTGTGCTGTTCCAGCAATAAAGTTTCAACCTAGCTTATAATCCTACCTATCCACTCATTGGTACTGTCTAATGTAACGACTGTTGAGGGTCCTATAAATTGCTCCCACTAGCGACTTCTTTCATTTATTATCTATTATCACCTACTTAAATTGATAATACAATTTGATCTGCCAAAACAAAAATATTTCTCACACTTTCTACCAATCTTGTGTTAACAGAACTATTCCACCTTCTTTCTTTCTTGTCCTTCCAGAATGTCAATTATTCTTAAATATTCAGGTTCTATCTGTTGTTATATTAAAGCAATATCTCTATAATGGCTATCTTATCATAATTACTTATTTCTACTTTTGCTGATAATTTATCCATCTTATTACGAATGCTAAGTGCATTCAGAGTCTTTAAATCTGTCTTTTGACAACTGGTGCAGTCCTACGTTTGTATGCTCTGTCCCGTCCTGTCACACACTGATTGTTATTATTTGCGTTGCTACCCTGAACTATTGCCTTATCCATTCTCTTTAACTTTCCAAATCTTACCCCTCACCCCCATCTCCCAACTTTAAATCACCCTTTCCACATTCTGGTAGGGAAAGAAATTTGAAAAACCAGTTCCAAGATACGTCCTTGGAGATAAGAATACACTTCAATTGTTCTTGAACTTGATTTTTAATTCATCCAGAATAGTTAGACATAAATATCTTTAAAATTTAAAATGTTCTGTTTAAATGAATTGAATTGATTGAATTGAAATAGCTTTATTGTCACATGTACTCAAATTGAGTCATAGAGATGTACAGCATGGAAACAGACCCTTCAGTCCAATCCGTCCATGCCAACCAGATATCCCAACCCAATCTAGTCTCACCTGCCAGCACCCGGCCCATACCCCTCCAAACCCTCCCTATTCATATAACCATCCAAATGCCTCTTAAGTGTTGCAATTGTACCAGCCTCCACCACTTCCTCGGGCAGCTCATTCCATACACATACCACCCTCTGTGTGAAAAGGTTGCCCCTTAGGTCTCTTTTATATCTTTCCTCTCTCATCCTAAACCTATGCCCTCTAGTTCTGGACTCCCCGACTCCAGGGAAAAGACTTTGCCTATTTACCCTATCCATGCCCCTCATAATTTTGTAAACCTTTATACGGTCACCCCTCAGCCTCCGATGCTTCAGGGAAAACAGCGCCAGCCTGTTCAGCCACTCCCTATGCTTAAGTCCTCCAACCCTGGCAACATCCTTGTAAATCTTTTCTGAACCCTTTCAAGTTTCACAACATCTTTCTGATAGGAAGGAGACCAGAATTGCATGCAATATTCCAACAGTGGCCTAACCAATGTCCTGTACAGCCGCAACATGACCTCCCAACTCCTGTATTCCATACTCTGACCAATAAAGGAAAGCATACCAAACGCCTTCTTCACTATCCTATCTACCTGCGACTCCACTTTCAAGGAGCTATGAACCTGCACTCCAAGGTCTCTTTGTTCAGCAACACTCCCTAGGACCTTACCATTAAGTGTATAAGTCGCACTAAGATTTGCTTTCCCAAAATTCAGCACCTTGCATTTATCTAAATTAAACACCATCTGCCACTTCTCAGCCCATTGGCCCATCTGGTCAAGATCCTGTTGTAATCTGAGGTAACCCTCTTTGCTGTCCACGACACCTCCAATTTTGATGTCATCTGCAAACTTACTAACTATACCTCTTATGCTCGCATCCAAATCATTTATGTAAATGACAAAAAGTAGAGGACCCAGCACCGATCCTTGTGGCACTCACTGATCAGAGACCTCCAGTCTGAAAAACAACCCTCCACCACCACCCTCTGTCTTCTACCTTTGAGCCAGTTCTGTATCCAAATGGCTAGTTCTCCCAGTATTCCATGATATCTAAACTTGCTAATCAGTCTCCCATGGGGAACCTTGTCGAATGCCTTACTGAAGTCCATATCGATTATATCTACCGCTCTGCCCTCATCAATCCTCTTTGTTACTTCCTGAAAAAACCCAATCAAGTTTGTGAGACATGATTTCCCATGCACATGTTGACTATCCCGAATCAGTCCTTGCCTTTCCAAGTACATGTACATGCTGTCCCTCAGGATTTCCTCCAACAACTTGCCCACCACCCACATCAAGCTCACTGGTCTATAGTTCTGTGGCTTGTACTTACCACCCTTCTTAATCAGTGGCACCACGTTAGCCAACCTCTAGTCTTCCGACACCTCACCTGTGACTATCGATGATACAAATATCTCAGCAAGAGGTCCAGCAATCACTTCTCTAGCTTCCCACAGAGTTCTAGGGTACACCTGATCAGGTCCTGGAGATTTATCCACCTTTACCCCTTTCAAGACATCCAGCACATTCTCCTCTGTAATCTGGACATTTTGCAAGATGTCACCAACTATTTCCCTACAGTCTATATCTTCCATATCCTTTTGAGTACAGTGGCAAATTTATAAGCCACCACTTACAGCTCCATCTTCGTTAAAAAGGTACCCAAGTACAGCTTTTCAGTTATAAGATTAGTAACAGTGTAACAATATATGGTTATTTTTAATAATTTGCACATAGCTTGTCCAGTATTTCAAAGCACTTTATAGAGGCATATTCAAAGGATTGACCAAAATCTTGATCCAAAGCAGCTAGTTTTAAGAAGGGCTTCAAAGAAGGAAAGGCATATAGAATGAGAGGGCATTCCAAAGCTTGTAGTCGTAGGAAGCCAGAAGCACAGATTCCAAAAGTAGGGCAAAGAAAAGGTTTCACAAGAGACAGAGAAATGTAGAATTATGTGGAATTTGGAGGGCAAGAGGAGGTTAATGACAGATATGGAACTTGCCCATGAGAAATTCAAATATGAGGCTTGGATTTTAAATTAGAATTTTTGGTGGCAAATAAAATAACCATTTGGTGTTTTATTCAATCCTTACACACAATATTAACAAAAATGACAAGAAATATGATGCGCAAATATATAGTAAGCTTGTGCTAATTGTATATTTCAAATAACTTCCTAGAAACATGTAAAATATGTGTACTTTATTTAATTATAAGGAAAAAAATCCACGTTCACTTGAAAGTTGATTTTCCCTTTTTCATTTGCAACAATTGGTAGCTCACTATTGTCCAAAAAGTTAAATGATTGGCTAACCAGTCTCTGCAAATGCTATTGTGAATTGGGGCAGTCTAGGATATCTACCAATGAGTATCACCTTTCCTTATTGTGGAATTGAGGCCTAATCAATTATATGAAATCACTGAAATCAGACAAGCTTGGGTGTATTTGAAATTTTCCTAAATCAACTGTTCAGCAATTTAATAAACAACAGGTGAAGGGGTTAATGTAGGGGAATGGGTCTGGGTGGGTTGCGCTTCTGCGGGTCAGTGTTGGGCTGAAGGGCTTGTTTCCACACTGTAATTAATCTAATCTAATCAAAAACCTCTGGAGCAGGTAGGACTTGAACAGAGGCCTCCTTACTCAGAGGTAGAGACATTACAACTGCACAAAAAAGTCCCTTCAGGGCTGCAATCTATTGACTTACCAAACAGAATCACCAAGCTGCAGTAGTCAATGCACTCATCAGTTACAATGCTAAACGTGTAGAGTCCCAATTGTTTGTTAATGTATACATTGCCTGGTATTGTATTGTGCTGTAAACTATAGTGAGGTAACAGTTTTGATTCCTTGCCTGTGAAATATAAATCCAATGTTTCCAAACTTAACACAGCATTCATTTTTAATTGTTAATACAGCTACAACTTGTCAACTTGGCTTAAATTTTGATAGATAATCACATTCTAAGAAACATAATATGGGTAGAAATCTTGTATATATTGAAAAATAGCTAATTTGTTGCTCATTTATGTTTTGATCATTTCAGTTATACACTACCCTGCTGCATATTAAACTTTTGCATCAAAGTCAGTTTTTTTCTCCATGTGTCAAATCTCGATACATAGCTTTGAAGCTCTGTGGTTTAGGTTTGATTGAGGAATAGTTATTATGTTAAACAATAGTCTCCAAATTTTTCAGCGTCCTCTAAACTTCCAGACTTGCTCAATAGAAGTTAACTTACTGCAAGCATTTTTTTGAGTTAACTTACTGCATTAGAAAAGAAAATAGCCTTCACTGCTTTCACAGCACCTTGTTCAATGAGAGAACCAGTGTTTAGCCAGGAAGTAGATGAGCTGAAAATTTGACAATTCTACAACAGTTTTCTCAGTCACCAGGGATGTCACTCTGAAAAATCAATGTACAGTACACCTTGGTCTTTTCTCCAGGTCCTTCTCATCAGATATTGGCTGAGGAGGAAGAAATCAAAGGAATACAGAGGGTGAAGAACAGTGTAAAGAAGGAGGGTAAAATCACAATAAATTACAAATCTTATTGTTTTCAATATGATTATCAGGGGTCATTCACATTGTCAAAGCAACTACTGAGGAGAAGTGTAGTGTTTTTCTGCACAGAAGGATACCAATCGTGCACACAAGTACAGAATGACACAGGCAGGGACAATACAATAGGTTGTCTCCCTCTATTTCTCATGAAGGAATGAATGTTGCAAATTACTCAGGAGATGGTTGTGTACCATGACTACATGCTGCAGGGATAGGCTGAAGTTCATCTGGGGATCCTCGAGATGCTTGTAGTTTCAACCACAGTTCTGAAATTCCTCTTCTAACTGATCTGGTATCTGGGCTTGTGCAAAGAAAGCAGTTTTATTTTCTCTTGATGAGGCCCCTGAAGTCCTCACTTACATCTGGGAATTGTGGCTTGTGAAGACCCCTCTAACTTACACTCTAACCCAGTTAGGATACTAATCCCTGTGTTGCTGCTCAAGTATAATGAAGACAATGATGGGTGCCTCCTCGGAACAATTTTCCTTCCCTTGGTTGTCTGCTTCCACAGCTCATATATACTGAGGAGAGAATAGAAAAAGGAGACAAAACTTGGCATGGACGAAGAATTTAAACAGAAGCAGATATTTAGCATCACGCTACTGTTAGATTCAATGGCCTTACTTTTGTTTCTTCTTAGTCATGCAGAGGATTGCAGACAAACTATTCAGATAACCCTGGCCTCAGAAACTCCTATCCTTTCTGTTTTGGAACAGTCTCTGAATTTCAGCTCAAAAAGATGGATGATGGTGGCTGGTCATCTCTTGGTCTTAATACCTCTCCTTTTTGATGTTGTGCACATTTTGTGCCAGAGAAAGATAGTGGAAGAGTTAGTGACTATTTCTGCAGTGTACAGTGCACACGCAGGGCCTTTGCGATTGTTATGCAGATGCTGTGAGAAAGAGCCAAGATTCAGTTTGGGGAGATGTTTTAAGTAGCACACATATATCTCGAATATCATGTGAGAAATTAACCAACAACCCTTTGAAAATCCCAGGTAATAGTTTCTCATTAAAGTATATCTAATTAAAGATACATTTTGTTACATTAAATCGAATCTAAATTTGAAATGTACAGTAAAAAGAAACTAACGAACCAGACAAAAGCACCACTGAGTGACTGAGTATTTTCATTTCATTCCAAATCTATGCAGCCATACAGCCCAACCACCATTTGGCAAGAGCTTTTAGTGTGGTGATTTATGCTGATAATACAAACTAATACATGCAGGTTCATAGCTACTCATTTTATTGTTGGGCAAGTTGTAGACAATTTTCCAAATGTCTATTGTCACACTTCTATGTGCCTTCTCAAAAATGTCACACCATCATTGAATTGCACTGAATTTTCAGCAGCAAAGTGAGAGAATTTCTAAATCCAACAAGAGGTACCTCAGAATACATGCAATTTTTTTCCCACTTGTAATCAACTTATGACACACCTAGAGCATAATGGGGCCTCCAAGCCCAGAGATATGGACACTACCACTGTGCCACAGGATCCCATTTTTAACTTTTGTTGAATTCAAGTTTCACCATTTGCCATGATGAGATTGAAAAGCAGGTCCCCAGAACATCACCTGAGTAGAAAATAGAAACAGAACAAGTTCTGCACAAGAGTCACATCAGACTCAACATAGAACATTACAGCGCAGTACAGGCCCTTCGGCCCTCGATGTTGCACTGACCTGTCATACCAACCTGAAGCCCATCTAGCCTACACTATTCCATGTACATCCATATTTGTCCAATGACGACTTAAATGTACTTAAAGTTGGCGAATCTACTACTGTTGCAGGCAAAGCATTCCATACCCTTACTACTCTCTGAGTAAAGAAACTACCTCTGACATCTGTCCTATATCTATCACCCCTCAATTTAAAGCTATGTCCCCTCATGCTCGCTGTCACCATTCTTGGAAAAAGGCTCTCCCTGTCCACCCTATCCAACCCTCTGATTATCTTCTATGTCTCTATTAAGTCACCTCTCAATCTTCTTCTAACGAAAACAACCTCAAGTCCCTCAGCCTTTCCTTATAAGACCTTCCCTCCATACCAGGCAACATCCTAGTAAATTGCCTCTGCACCCTTTCCAAAGCTTCCACATCCTTCTTATAATGCAGTGACCAGAACTGTACACAATACTCCGAGTGCGGACGCACTAGAGTTTTGTACAGCTGTAGCATAACCTCATGCTTCCGGAACTCAATCCCTCTGTTAATAAAAGCTAAAACCGTATGCCTTCTTAACAACCCTGTCAACCTGGGTGACAACTTTCAAGGATCTGTGCACCTGGACACCGAGATCTCTCTGCTCATCTACACTACCAAGAATCTTACCATTAGCCCAGTACTTTGCATTCCAGTTATTCCGACCAAAGTGAATCACCTCACACTTGTCCACATTAAACTCCATTTGCCACCTCTCAGCCCAGCTCTGAGGCTTATCTATGTCTCTCTGAAACCTATTACATCCTTCGTCACTATCCACAACTCCACCGACCTTAGTGTCGTCTGCAAATTTACTAACCCACCCTTCTACGCCCTCATCCAGGTCGTTTATAAAAATGACGAACAGCAGTGGACCCAACACCGACCCTTGCAGTATACCACTGGTAACTGGACTCCAGGATGAACATTTCCCATCAACCACCACCCTCTGTCTTCTTTCAGCAAGCCAATTCCTGATCCAAACTGCTATATCTCCCACAATCCCATTCCTCCGCATTTTGTACAATAGCCCACTGTGGGGAACCTTATCAAACGCCTTGCTGAAATCCATATACACCACATCAACCGGTTTACTCTCATCTACCTGTTTGGTCACCTTCTCAAAGAACTCAATAAGGTTTGTGAGGCACAACCTACCCTTCACAAAACTGTGCTGACTATCCCTAATCAAATTATTATTTTCTAGATGATTATAAATCCTATATCTTATAACCTTTTCCAACACTTTACCAACAACTGAAGTAAGGCTCACTGGTCTATAATTACCAGGATTGTCTCTACTCCCCTTCTTGAACAGGGGAACCACATTTGCTATCCTCCAGTCTTCTGGCACTATTCCTGTAGACAATGACGATTTAAAGATCAATGCCAAAGGCTCGGCAATCTCCCTGGCTTCCCAGAGGATTGAAAGATAATTCCCATCTGGCCCAGGGGACTTAGCTAGTCAGCTTCGCTTTTCTCTCCATAGCTGCTGCCAGACCTGCTGAGTTTCGCCTATACTGTTTGTTTTTATTTAAGATTTCCAACATCCAAGGTACTTTGCTTTTATTTTTCTGGATTACTAGTCCAACTACAATCTATACCACTTCACCATTATCTCTCCTAAAAAAGCGAATGTTAATCTGCAAAGCAAGTAGAAATAACTGAACTGGCTTTAAACCAGTTATTAAAGATATTTCCTAAGCAACCTGTTCAGAGATGTTATTACACACCTCTGGAGCAAACTTAGGCCTCCTGGCACAGAGATTGGTACATTATCAATGTACCACAATGAGTCCACTACCAATCATTAATTTTTAGAACTATGACTCTCTCCAGCTTAGTCTGATGTTGTTCAGTAAGATTCTACAACATCTTCTGAACAGTGTTTCTCCAAGACGTCCAAACTGTGGGGTTTTCAGAGCTATTTTCAGTAAAAGGTGAAAACAAGCATTGAATTGGTGTTATACTAATATGACACATCTGTTTGAGAGTCTAGATTTAGAATGTAAATTTGGTCCTAATTGCTGATTATCATCACTTGAATTTACCTGCAAGTGCTAGCCAGACACCTGCAGATTTAGTACTCAAGTGTGATTAGATATAATTTTCATGAAAAATTACAAGTACACATGTGGGGGTCCACTTACCAACTTTCAGTGAAGGTATGGAGCTTGCTGGCTGATACAGCAGATATTTCAGAGCTACTCTGGACTGAGTCATGGAGCAGACATCCTCAGATGAGGCACTGGTGATCCAGGATATCCTGAATTTGTCCAGCTACTGCCCTTTTCTCCAGGCTGCTCTGCCTGCTCTCTATACAAGTGAGTGAGTTTGTTTTCTTCTGCTAATTGAAACTTGGGTTTAGGCTTAGGCAAGGTGACCATACACTATACCATGTAAACTCAATAGCTAACAAGCTGACTGCACTCAATCAGTTCTGTAGAAACAGACCAACTCGGTATAAGTTAGGGAGCTTGTTAGTGCAGATGAAATCGCATGCATGTCTTTGCATTTGCTTTTGCTCTTCCACCTATGTTCTTTGTTGGAATTGGTTCTTTCTCCACAAGCAGGAAAGGAGCCTGGCGGTAGGCTACAGCAGTCGCACAACATGCCATGTTGGGTGGGTATTTATGCTATTTGTATTACTTAGACTTAATAAGGTTTTCATTGTGGATTTATAATTTGTAAGGGTGGTAGTGCAGAGAACTAGAAAGAAGGGCCTTGGAGTCAGACCCAGGCTAGCAGTTACATCCTTTAGGACCCGACAAGCTCTATCAAATGTGCTGCTGCTGAGCCAATCTTGCTGGTGGACATAAAAATCCCCCACCCAGAGAACATTTCGCATCCTTGCCACGCTCACTGCTTTCTCCAAGAATCATTCAGCTTGGAAGAGTACAGATTCTTGAGCAGAGGGAGGTCAGTATCTGATAATCAGCAGGAGGTATCTTTGCTGATTTTTAACCTGAAGCCATGATACTTCATGGAGTCAATGTTGAGAATTCCCAGGCCAAGTCCTCCGAACTGTATGTCACTGTGCCACCACCTCTGTTAGTCCTGTCCTGTGGTGGGACAGGACATATTCAGAGATGGTGATGGTGGTGCCTAGGACATTGTAAGGTATGATTCTGTGAGTATGACTATGTTGCTTGATTCGCCTGTGAGACAGCTCTCCCAATTTTGACGTTAGCCTCCAGATGTTGTTCAGGAGGACTTTGCAGAATCGACAGGGCTGTTTCTGCTTTTGTTCTCTCGTGCCTTGGATGATGTCAAATGGTCCATCTGGTTTTATTTAATTATTGAAAATCATGGTGATTAATACAACTGAGTAGCTTGCTAGGTATTTCAAAAGACAGATTCAACCACATTATTGTGAATCTGAAGGAGGCCAGACCAAGTGAGGATGCAGATTTTCTTCCCTGAAGGGCATTAGCGAGCTAGATGAAAGCAAATTACTGCGGATGCTGGAATCTGAAACCAAAAGAGAAAATGCTTGAAAATCTCAGCAGGTCTGGCAGCATCTGTAAGGAGAGAAAAGAGCTGATGTTTCGAGTCTAACTGACCCTTTGTCAAAGCTCCTGTGATCTAGATGGGTTTTTCCAGCAATGGACAATGATTTTATGATCATCACTAGACTCTTTACTCCAGATATTTTTTATTGAATTTAAATTCCACCATCTGCCAGTCTAGCAATAATACCACTTAGTCATCACCTCCCTATGCCCTCCTTCCATTAATCCTGCAGTTCAAGGGATCTTCTTAGCCAGATGTCAAATCATCCTTTCTGATGATGCACCCTATCAAGGTATCAAAGTACTTATTCTGTCCTGAAATTTTCAAAATAAAGAAGAATGTGAATCCTTCAGAGAGGGCCCAAAGAAGTCAGGAATGGTTCCAATCTTGATGAACTTTAGTTCTGTGTATAGATTATTGAAACAGAGACTCTACCTTTTAAAGATGAAAAACTGAAATGAGATTTTAAATAGGTTTTTGAAATGGCAAACAGAAAAATTTTACATATTGAGTGATTAGAATCTGTGGGAATGTATCTGAGGCAGATTCAAATGCAGCTTTTAGAAGGAGATTGGATAAGTACCCGGGGAGAAAGACATTGTGGGTAGCAGGGAATGGGCTGGGGAGTCGGGCTCGCTTGGAAAAAGAGAACGGAAGAAGAGAAGGCCATTTCTTTTTTAGAGAGCCAGCATGGACCAATGGATAAAACCAATCTATGCTTTAATATATCAGATGGACATGAAGATAAATGTGGTCTTCTTCATGCAGTACTTGTCGGACCTATCAATCACAGTACAAACCTAAATTAGAAATAAAACATTATACTCAATCACTACGCTATGCACACAACAAATAAATTATTCCTTGAATGTTTAAGGGCAGACAGGTAAAGCGCTGAAGAAAGGTCAACAGCATTCTGCCCATATAGTTATAGATTTATATTAAGCAATGAAAACTTTGCACAAAACATTGGTTAGGTCACACTTAGAACTCTACGTGTCGCTTAAAGTACTCCACTATAGAAAAAAACATTAATGCTGAAGAGGCTGTACATGATAAAGTCACAACTGTGGGGAAGGTGAAAGAGACAAAGATAAACTGTGAATTATGTGAATTACTGGGACTAGCATCATTAGAACAGCTTTAACTGAGGATGTTACAATTGTCAAAGTCATTGTAGGACAGGTAGGGAAAGATAATTTCATTTCATCAAAAGTTGGTGATAAATTTAAAGCTTCATTGAGAGTGTGAGGGGAAAGGACAACTGAACATTTTATGGAGCCAAAAAAGCATTGCATTTTTAAAACAGAAAATTGGATAAATATCTAAAGCAAAAGAAGATAGAGGCTTATGGAGATACAGCAAGGTAGCAAAGTCAGTATAGGGTTTCTCTAGTATAAAGCCATTTCATTTCCAATATGCTGAACAGTTACCTTTAGTATGATAAATATCAAAAGTCCTTTGTCCAAGTACATGCGGAAGGTTCTATTAATGCAAGGCATGTGTTAAGTGATGGCAGTGATCAAATAGTCCAAATTGAATGCTGCACTTTCATAGTGAGCTCATACAAGAATTTGATTGATGCAATATTTGCAAGAAATACAGAAGAAAGAACGAACAAAGAACAATACAGCATAGGATTAGGCCCTTTAGCCCTCTAGCCTGCATGACACATTTTGTCCTTCCATATTAAAATTGTCTTCACTTAGAGGATCCATATCCCTCTATTCCATTCCTATTCATGTATTTGTCCAGGTGTTTCTGGAATGCTGGTGTTAAGTTTGCTTCTACTACCTCCCCTGCCAGCGTCTTCCTGGCACTCACCACTGTATGAAAAACGTGTCTCTCACATCTTTTTTAAACGTTCCCCCCACTACCACCTCACATCTTAAGCCTGTGTCCTGTAGTAATTGACTCCACCATCCTGAGAAAAAGCCTTATACTTTCCAGTTTATACATGCCATTTCCAATTTTTTAAACTTCTATGCAGTCACCCTTCAACCTCCTGTGTTCCAGTGCAAACAAACCAGTCTATCCAACCTTACTTCATAGCTAAAATCCCCCATAACAGGCAAACCTTTTCTGTAACCTCTCCAAAGCATCCACATCCTTTTAGTAGTGTGGTGACCAGAACTATATGCAATATTCTAGTGTGGCCTAACTAAAGTTCCATAAAGTTGTAGCATAACTTGCCTGACCTTATGCTCAATGCCCCTTTCAATGAAAGTAAGCATGCCATAAGCCTTTTTTACTACCTTATCTACCTGTGCTGCCATCTCCAGTGAACCTGCACACCCAAATCCCTCTGCATATCAACACTCTTTGTGGTTCTACCATTCACAGTATAATTTCCACCCGCACTTGTCCTTCCAAAATGCATCATCTCACATTCGTCTGGATTAAACCCTATAGTAAGTCTGTTCTTAACAAGTGTTTTCATAATGAGGTGGCTAAGAAATTAAGGTTTAGATAAAAGAAAATAAAATTTCATCGTGCATTTTGTAGAGTCAGGTTTAGGCAGCTGATGATAATACATAGTAAATATACAAAAATAATTGTGGATAAGTTAATTGAAAAATGAACAAGTGGCAAAATCTTTCACTGACCATGAGGAGAATTTGCTCATGTTGAATTTAGAAGTCTATGTGAAGATATGAACATAAGCATTATGAATATGGCAGCAGAAAGCCCTTTTTGCAATGTAGTATATGAAAGGAACCATGTATTATTAGACAAAATGGTTTATAACACTTTGGAGATCAACCAAACTAAGTCTGCACTAGGCTATAGTTCATGTTAGATGGTTTTTCAGTAAATTCTGAAGTTCCATCATAGTTAGTAATCAGTGAATGCAGACAGAAGGGCTTTCATTAAAGGCTTAAATAAAATGTAAGCACATTGGGAACCAGTTTCATTCAGAGAGACATGATTTATCATGAAAAAGAAGCCTTAAAGAAGTGGAGAGGCTCAGAAAAGGTTATTGGTAAAGAGAGAAAAATAATAAATGTTTAGCATTTAGGGAATAAGAATATGTAGGTACAATATTCAGGGTTGCTTGGTATGGATTGCAAATTTGCAGATTCTAAAGGAGTTATAGAAGGTAATGAGGAATCAGGTACTTCTCATAACCGTACATTACACAGCTATGTGTGTCAGACTATTGCAATTGACTTTGTCTTATGATAGACAAAGTTCTGATGATCAATATGAGGCCATCAGTCCCAAAGGACAGCTATCAAAAGTGGGAAGTGAGTCAAACATTTACCAGAAGAGGTTAGTCAATTGAGTTATCAGACTAAAACATGTAAGAGCAAACATGATCCATTGAGACAACTGAGCCTGCTCCACCATTCAATGAGATCATGGCTGATCTGACAGTGTTCAAAACCATTTTCCTCCCTTTTCTCCGTGACCCGAGACTCCTTTACTGATTAAAGGTCTGTCTATCCCAGCCTTGAATACACCTAACAACTAGGCCTTGACATTCGTCTGCAGTAAAAAGCTCCACAGATTCACTACCCTACAAGAGAAGAAATTTGTTTTATATAGCTGACAGCTTATTCTAAGATTATACCTTCTGGTCCTACACTCTTCCTCAAAGGGCACAACCTCTCTGCATCTATTATGTGTAGGGCAGGGAAAGCCACTGGAAAATATAACAACTGCTGAATGTTTAGGGTGGAAGGCAGGTGCTCAGGCCCTTTGATTTAGGATATGAAATATAAAAATGGAAGGCATGAAGAAAGTGAGGTTGAAGGGTGGTTCTTTGCCAACAACAAGACACCAAGCACAATGAGAATACTCTGGAAGTTAAATACATGTAAATATGGACTAAATAATGCCTCTAGAGTTCGGAAATTCTCAGTAAAGACCATCTTTTATTCATCCATTAAAATCAGGCAGTCTAAAATGAGGAGAGGGTAAGCTTTCAGGCATCCTTATGATGTATGCAGTTTTTCTGTGGGGCATGTGTAGGGTATTTGATAATACTGTTACAAATGGACTTAAAGCAGAAATTAAAATTGGAAGTCAGGTTTCTAAAGGCTTTTAGATACATTAGGTTGGAAAGCAGGTAGAATGGATTGATCATCACTGTGTATCAGCAACCATATTTGGAAAATATTGGCCTTATTGCCATTAGTGTTATGAAGTTGACGGCGTGTACTGTACCTTTAAGAGAGAGTGAAAGCTGTTTTGCACTGACAGCTTGCAGGCAACAGTCTCAGAGTGAATTGGAAAATTGAAAATATGTAGCATTTGGCTATAAACTAGATACCTCAGTTGTTTTGACCATTTGAATTTAACCAGTTTAAATTATGCCCCGGAATACTAAAACCTAATTGAATTTAAATTTTACTGTTTTGCCAACATCAAACCAATGAGACGATCTGATGTTTGAGGTATAAAAGACGCCAGCAGTTTGAGAGTTAGCCAGGGAGAGAGTAAATTGCCATCTGGAGAGAGATTGACATTCAAAACACTCTCTATCAAAGGTACCTTTTCACATGAAACATCTTTGCAACAAAAGACCAAAGACCACCCAGGGAGATTTACAGCCAGAGGAAGACAGATGATGGAGATGACAGCTGCTGTCAGGTTTTGAAAATTAAATTGATATAATTTTAATAGGGGCATTTATTGGAACATATATTCTTATAGAGTTGGAGGCAGATAACAAGTAATTAGGAGAAAGGAGGCTTAGAGTTGTAAATAGTTGTTGTTTAATGGTCATTTTTAGACTTAAAGAACAAATTGATTTTTTTTTCTTTAAATAGTGAAAGTTGGGAGTTCTCCGTCACTAACAGAGTGAGGTGAGCTTTTCTGGGTGTTTGGTTTAATTAGCAGAAGCGTTTACCGCCACGTCGTAACATTAGTCACAAAATGATGTAGCTGCTTTGAAAACAGACATGAAGCAACTGGTTGCTGATTGTTAATAATAGTGAATTATAACAGAATGACATTGCAGATGGTCCCCAGTTTAAGAACATCTGACGTACAAACACTCATACTTATGAACATACAGAGGTATATTAAGATTAGTTTTAAAGATCCGACATTGTGAAAGTTTCCTTGTACTTACAAATGGCTATTTTATATTGGCCTGTATTGTGCTCCAACTTGTGCACAAGTCGACTTCTGAATGGACTCATTCACAACATAGGGTCTGCATGTACAATAACAGACTAATGCCACATATGTCACAAGCAGTACAATTTCTGCACATATGGGGATTGTTTTATACATTTATAAAACAATCTCAGTCAATGGGATAAAATATTCAAAATGTTATACAAACTGCTGTCCATCGGATAACAAAAGATACTCTCAACTGTGGACAATTTAAAACCTCAAAGATCAAATTATTTCTGTAACTTTTGTATCATTTTCTATTGGGGTTAGTGGCGGTTAATGTTTCTATAACACATTCATAATTAATTATATCGATAATATATTTGAAGGGCATTTTTTGAAGCGTCAAAGATTAAGCACGAGTCATTATACTTATTTATGCAAAGTGTACTGATAAAATCATTCCAAGTCATTTTTGTTCACTATTCTCTATCTTATTTAACATCTGATAAGCCTTCAATAAACCTGTCCAGCTTTAGTCAATACTTAAAATGAAAATGGGAAGGATTAATCCTCATACAACCTGACAAAATATCTAATTAACAAAATCAATCACAACCTAACAGCAAGACAGCTAATAATTTAAAGGTGATCTATAACAACACAGCATCAAAGGAGAAAAAGCACCTGATTAAGCTAATGTACATTGGAAACTGCAGTAGCTATGGAGGAAATTCAGACATCCCATCAGTCATGGAAATGCACTCATTTGAAATCAACCAGAATCATTGTTGTAGTCACTGCCACATGTTGCAGCATAGCAAGAATAATTGGGTCTTTTTCAGGCTGGTAGCATGTCATAAGAGACAGTAAGGACTGTAGATGCTGGAGAGTCAGAATCGATGGAAGTGTGGCATTGGAAAAGCACAACAAGTCAGGCAGTAACCAAGGAGCAGGACAGTCAATGCCATGGGCATGACTCTTCATAAAGGCTAGGGAGGGGGAAGGGAGCTCAGTACTAAATAGGGGGAGAGGGATGGGATGAGGGGAAAGGTAGGTGGGATGGCGATAGGTGGGTACAGATAGGAGGTGATTGTGATGTGTCGATGGGAGGTGTGGAGTGGATAGGTGGGTAGTAAGACTGACAGGCAGGTCAGGTTAAGAGAGTGGTGCCAAGTTGGAGTATTAAACCTGGGATGTGGTGGGGGATGTGGAGACTTGGAAACTGGTGAAGTCAATGTTAAGGCCATAAGGTTGTAAGCTCCTGAGGCAGAAGATGAGGTGTGCTTCCTCCAGTTTGTGGGTGGCCTTGTTTACGCTGTGGAGGAGGTACATCGGGGGAGTGAGAAGGGGATGAAAGACATGTCACAGGGGTTGGTGCTGGGGTCTCAACTCTTTACAATTTACATCAATAATTTGGCTGAAGGAATTAAAGGTAATGTAGCTAAGTTTGCTGTTGATACAAAAATAGGAGGAAAGTGAGTTGTGAAGAAGACACAAGGAGCCTACAAAGGGATATAGATAGGTCAAGTGAGATGGCAAAGATCTTGTCAGTGGAGTACAATGTAGAAAAGTGTGAAATTGAAAGAATTAAAATGTATTTTTTCTCAATGATGAGAGGTTGCAGACAGATCTGGGTGTCACAGTGCAATGATCATAGAAGGTTACTGTGCAGATACAGCAAGTAATCAGGAAAGCTAATAGAATGTTACTGTTTATTACAAGGGGTTTTCAATGCAAAAGTAGGAAAGCTATGTTTCATTTATACAGGGATCTGGTGAGACCATATGTGGAGTACTGTGTTCAGTACTGGTCACTGTACTTGCAGAAGGACGCTGATCACACAAGGTTTCCTTGACTAATACCTTGAATGCGTGGACTGTCTAATGAGAAAAGGCTAAACATGCTATGCCTGTATCCTCTGAGTTTAGAAGAGTCAGAAGTGAATTAATTGGAACATAGAAGATATTGAGGGAACTTGACCAGGTAGATATGAAAAGGTTTTTCATCGTGGGAGAACCTAGAACTAAAGGTCATAGTTTAAAAATAAGGTGCACCCTTAAAATCGTGATAAAGACTTTTTGTTTCTCCTACAGGTTGAGTGTTTTTGGAATTCCTTTCCTCTAAAGACAGTGGATGCAAAATCTTTAAGTATTTTTATGGCAGACATGGGTAGACCCTTGAATACCAAGCAGTTGAAAGGTTATTGGGGATATGCAGCAATGTAGAGTTGAAGTTAAAATCAGACGAGCCATGATCTTAACAAATGGCACATTAGGGTCAAAGGGCTGAGTTACCTACTCTTGTTCCATGTTTGTATGTAAATAGCTGATCCAGCCTCATCTATTTGATGACCTTTGACCGGGAGGAGGTAGTACAACAAGGAAAATTTATAATTCTTTAAAAAGACTGCTTTGAGTTTGAGTTATGAGTTTGTATCAATTTTCATGGAATCACAGAGTCATACAGCATGGAAACAGGTCCTTCGTTCCAACTAGTCCACGGTGACCATGTTCCCAAACCAAACTAGTTCCACTTGCTTGCATATGGTCCATATCCCTCCAAATCTTTCCTATTCATGAACTTATCCAAATGTCTTTTAAATGTTGTAACTGTGTCTGCATCCATTACTTCCTCTGACAGTTCATTCCACACATGAACGCCCCTCTCTGTAGAAAAGTTGCTCTTCGTGACCTTTTAAATCTTACTCCTCGTAACTTAAAAATATGCCCCCTAATTTTGAACTCCCCCATCCTAGGAAAAAGACCTTTGCTAATCACCTTATCTATGCCTCTCATGATTTTATAAAGCTCTATAAGGTCACCCCTCAATCTCTTATGCTCCAGTGAAAAACTCTTAGCCTATCTTTATAAATCAAACCTTCCATTCTGGGTTACATCTTGGTAAATCTTTTCTGAAACCTCTCCAATTTAATAATATCCCTCCTATAGCAGGGTAACCAGAAGTGTACACAATACTCCAGATGAGGCCTCAACAGTATCCTCTCCAACCTCAACATGACGTCACAACTGTAACTTTCTTAATAGAATAAATGCTGACAATGTGACCTGGTGCAATACCAGCAAAGAGGAAGTTCAAATATGGGTGCCAATTGGAATTGGACACAAAGTAAAGTTCCAGATACAAATGAGTGCAATACAAAGTGGAGCTGGAGGCTGAAGACAAGCAGCATACAGATGCAGACTGGAGACGCAAGCAGATAGAGATAAAAAGTGGAGCACAGAGGATTGATCTGAGGAAATCACTCTCAGGAAGAGGTCAGTTTTTTCTTAGTCGAAAAAGAGACTGAAGGTAAAGTGTAAGCTCAATAAAAAAAGGACTAAAACACTGTGTATGGCTTGGAGATGCTAAAAGGCTGTGTGATTTCTCTGAAGTGGTGAATATACGAAGCAGAGCATTATGATTGAAAAGAACTTAGTGGGCGGCACGGTGGCACAGTGGTTAGCACTGCTGCCTCACAGCGCCTGAGACCCGGGTTCAATTCCCGCCTCAGGCGACTGACTGTGTGGAGTTTGCACGTTCTCCCTGTGTCTGCGTGGGTTTCCTCCGGGTGCTCCGGTTTCCTCCCACAGTCCAAAGATGTGCAGGGTCAGGTGAATTGGCCATGCTAAATTGCCTGTAGTGTTAGGTAAGGGGTAAATGTAGGGGTATGGGTGGGTTTCGCTTCGGCGGGTCGGTGTGGACTTGTTGGGCCGAAGGGCCTGTTTCCACACTGTAATGTAATCTAATGTAATCTAATCTAAAACTTCTGGAAAGCTATAGTATCAGGTCTGTCTGAACCCAACAGAGAAACGATTCATCAAAGCTTATCTAGCTAATGATAAATCACATGTGAAACTTTAAGGTGAATGCTGTAGTCACACAAGATTCCACACTTAGCCGGGTGAATAGAGACAAGCATATTGCAGAATGATGTAGCTACAAAGTGACATACTTCTGGGTGTGATGCAGGTGCTTGTGGTTGCCTGAGATGTATCAGTGTTGCATTGACTATTTACAGTGAAATTTATCTTTGTTTTATTTGAAGCATCATTTTTCCATTCAGTCATAATTTTTTTTATTTGAAGCATCATTTCCCCATTGTCATAAATAACTTGTAATGATTTTGATTCATGTAAAAGCTACTAAAAGTAGAATCCTGATGATAATTTCTTCACTTCAAGGTATTTCAGTAAATTTGTTTATTTTGGTTCATGCTTCCCATCCAGAGAGCATGACACAACAGAAGAGCTCCTTCTCCTGACCTCTGTTCTCTCGATATGTGTCATTCTTTGCCAACATTGTCCATGGTCATGGAACCAGTTTTCATATGAATGCTGATGAAATACAACTCTACCTTTTCACCACTCCACAATAACTTTCACTTTCTCAAACTACCTGTCGAACATAAAATTATAGACTAGAGCAAAGCTACCTATTTGAATATGAAAGTTTTCATAACTCTTGTCCTCAACATTATTTCTCTAGCTGTCTATTCGGGATAGCTAGATGCTAAGCAATCTCAAAATTTTGGTTACCTTGAGTTGACCATCAAACTCCACATCCTGTTTATCTTGCTTATCTCCAACTTTGCACTTACCACCTCTGCCATAACTTTGCATCCCCATTGCCAGTGAAACTGATATGCATATTTTTGTCTCCAGACACAATTTCTTCAATGATCTCCTTGCCACCAGAAATAAAGTTGGCCATGACCAATCTCCAGTGAGTATGCTACCTGTTCTGCATTAAATCTCACATGCTATTTATTCTGCTGCATTAACCCTCTACTCCCACTCAATATTAAATTCTAAATTCTATGTTACTGAATAAGTTTCTTTATTGCTTTGTTCCCAACAACTGCCTCATATGCTATAACTTGCCTTTTACCCTTAGGTTTGGCATCCTCCAGAGGTACCTAACATTAGCCAATTTAATTCACTCTAGATAATATCAAAAAATTGAACTGAATGATCTCTTACCATTTGTATCTAACAAATAAATAGTAAAAAGTGTAATATGGTGCCACACTCCAGCGCCATTTTGAGTTACAGAAGAAATTAAGATCCAACTAAAAACAGAGCTCTTCCTCCCTTCTTCAGCAGAAGGAGGTGATCTTCACAATGGGTTCCATACCCACCAAT